>NC_056748.1:343534532-343607032 GCF_019279795.1 Protopterus annectens | reverse complement strand
CTTTCTGTTTCCCATCCATTCATCAAGGTTTCTCTTGAAGTGGGTTAGCGAAGAGCTCTGCCTAATGTAGATTGGAATCTTGTTCCAGAGCATGGGAAGTCTCTGGGACAGGAATCTATCCATCCAGCACATCCTATTTATTGTTATGGTGAGGTTTATATCCCTGTAGCGTGTGGCTTGAGGGGATATGATTTTCTTTAGGTGGAGCATATCCATCAATTCTGGGTTGGACATGGCCTTGTATGTCAGGCAAAGATCACCTCTGAGTAGGCGGTATGCAACCGAGTACAACTGGAGTTTCTTCAGTCAAGCTACATAGGCCATCTGCTTGAGGCCAGTGATCCTCTTGGTGAGGTACTTTTGTGGTCTTTCCAGTTGTTGCAGGTGTCTTATAAGGTACATCACAAATGGGGTATTGTACTCTATGATGGTCTGATGAGTGATGCATAGAGGGGCACAATGACCTCTTTCGATCTGGATGCAAACCCTTTTGTGATTAGGTGGGCCACACAGAAGGATTTTCTAACCACTTCGGCAATGTGATTATCAAAGGAGAGGTTACTATCTACTTGGGTCCCCAGATCCCTTATTACGTCTTCCATATTTAGGGGCTACCACCTATGTGATAGTTTGTTGGTACTTTGTTTTTTCCAAAGGGGATGGCTATGCACTTTTTGGCATTTAGCTTGAGGCCATGGTTTTGACACCAGGTATCTGTCTAGGTGAGACCCTTTTGGAGGATGTCTGTGTCAGCCAGAGAGTCAATTATAGCCCCTAGTTTGCAGTCGTCTGCGAACTTGGTCAGCCATAGTCCTCCTGTGCTTGCCTGTACCTCTGAGAAGTATATGCCGAACAGGAGGGGTCCTAGGACTGAGCCCTGGGGAAAGCCACTTGTAACAGGTTTAGAGTCAGACCTAGCTCCCGCAACTCTTACCATGTGGGTTCTGTCCATGAGCCAGTTGGCAACCCATCTCATGACGTAGGGGTTTATGTTTTGGCAGGTGAGCTTGTCTATAATACCTGAGTGGGGAATGGTGTTGAAGGCCTTTGTGAGGTCTAGGTAGGCTGTGTGGACCACCTTTCCCTCATCTATAGCCTTGGTAACTGTCTCAAAGAAGTCCACCAGGTTTAGGAGGCATGATTTGTCCTTAACAAAGCCGAAATGGGTAGGGTCCAGTGTTTGGAGGTTCCCAATGTCTCTGTTAATGATATCCATGATGATGCACTCCATAGTTTGGCAGACCAAGCTAGTCAGGCTTATAGGGCGATAGTTCCCTGGGTCCATTGTGGCTCCACCTTTGTGGAGCGGAATAACCGTTGCTGTGTGCCACTCTGTGGGCACACAGCCTGTGGAGAGGCTGAGTTTAAACAGTGTGTTTAGGTGAGGGGTTAGTTCATCTTTGAGCTTGTGTAGTACGCAGCCTGGGACACCATCTGGTCCCATTGATGCTGTGTTTTTGGCTTTGGAGAGAGCTGTTTTAACCTGAGTGTCTGTGATTTCAGGGGCACTACATTCTTCTGGTATAGTTATGGGTGGGGGTGAGAGAGGTGTGAAGTTTGCACTGAACATGTCTGCCAGGATGTTGGCTATATCGGTCAGTTCAGTGTATTTTGTGCCATGCTGTACTAACTCCGAGCAGATCTGAGAATTGCCATTTAGATTCTTGACATAGCTAAAGAAGGCCTTGTGGTTATCTTCGGAGTCCATGGCAATTTTTCTTTCGAAGTTAGCTTTGGATGATTTTATGAGGGAATGTAGTTTCTTGCTGATACTGATCAGGGATATCTTCCCTTCTTGGGATTTTACTCTTTTCTGTACTAGTTTCCTCCTTCTATTATATAGCTTGTTTATGGCAGGGGTCCACCAGACTGGTTTCCTTTTCTTGGAGGAGTGAGTCTTGGTTTTGTTTGGGATAGCACGATCCATGCATTTTTGTAGGTGCCAGTAGAGTGCATTAGTAAAGGATTTTACAGCTTGGACAGCGTTATCCTTTAGCATGGGGGCTTTGAAACTTCCCACCTTGGCCTTAAGTAATGTGAAGTTTGCTTTTGAAAAGTTTCTCATGGTGGTTTCTTTGACCGGGGGTGGTGGCGAAATGTGGATATTCAGAATTATTAGTTTATGGTCAGATCTACCTAATAAGGGATTGACGTCCGGTGTGGAACACCTGTCGCCCATGTTGGTGATGACCAGGTCCAATATGTTGTCACCTTTGGTGTGAGTGTTGACCAGTTGATCCAGGGCATTTGAGTTTATAAATTCTAGGAAATGTTGGGCAAGGGAGTTTGTACTTGTGTAGCTCTCCCAGTTAATGTTTGGGTAATTGAAATCACCCAATATCAGGGTGTTTTGTAAGACCTTTATGCTTCTGAGTGTTTTCAGGAATGCAGAGTGGGGGTCCTGGGCCATGGTAGGTGATCTGTAGCAAGCTATAATTTGAATAGCAGTTTTGTCTGTTGTTAGTTGCACGTGGATGATCTCTGAAGCATTGTGCTGTGCCACTAACCTGGAGGTGTGGGTATCCTTGATGAATATGGATACTCCCCCACCTTTTGTATTTCAGTCCGGGTTTTGTGGCCGAAATGTATGGTATGAGTTGCAGCCTGGTAGTGCTGGGGTGCTCTCTGGAGCCTTAAACCAGGTTTCTGTTACTGCACATATATCGATTTTCTCCATACTGAGGAATGCCTCGAGTGAGTGCATTTTGAGGTTTAGACTTCTGGCATTGAGTAGCATTACCCTCAATTTTTTGTTATTTGTGCTATTTATGGTGGTGGGTTTGTCTTTTGAGCTTTGCCTAAAAAAAGCACTATGGGGGTGGCAATAGCCTTGGCCAGTATTCGAAAGCCTAAAGGTGACAGGTGCAAGCCATCTCTAGAGAAGCAGTGTGGCTTGTCGAGCCATAGATGATGTTGAAAGATTTATATGTGCCATCAAGACTTGCTGTAATGATGTCCTGCTGAACAACTGCTATGGACATACCATCTGGCCCTGTGGGCAGTGGGCCATACCTATCAGCTGTGCGGATCTGCACAAAATGTCAAGATTTAAGCCATCATAGTGTTTGTTCTGTTCCTCCAAACATCTATATTAGTCTGGCAAATAGCTGAAGGTGGAAGTACTGAAGTCATGATAGACACATGAGTTTAAGACCCCACCACCTTCAGAACAGTCATGGTAATGTGAAATGTATCATGTGCAAATTTCATACGTTTGTAATAGGCATATCTATGATCTCTCCCTATATACCCCCCCCCAATATTAGGGTGCGTCCACATGTGATGCTCTGTTTTGTAGCAAGGCAGAACAGTTCAGCTGTGGAGGAAGGAGGTTCAGTGTGTGGATCTGATGTCTGAATGCTCTCTCTCTCTCTCTCTCTCTCTATATATATATATATATATATATATATATAGTTTACTATCATATTTCCGAATTGAACTCCATCGACTGCACTTTTGTCGAACACAGAAATTCAAAAACGTAATGTCAAACAGCAAAAGCCAATCTAGGAATGGTTTTAACATGGGTCGAGATAGGTGTTCACTGTTATAGCCGAACTACAAACCTCTCCCCTATCTCGACCCATGTTAAAACTCGCCCCTGGGAAAAAAATTGCTGTTCTGGTAGTTCGATGTGTTGTGAATTCGAACTTTTGAGTTCGATATAACAACGTTCGATCATTTGATCATTCGTTGTTATAATATAGACCCCTGGAGAGGGGGGTGGGAGACAGACATAGGGAAGGACAGAATGTAAGAGAAAAAGAGACGAGCATGTTTGTGGATGATCTGTGGGTACAGAGAGGTCTCTGGGTATTATAATGGTTGCCTATATATAAATGTCTGTCTGTGTATTGTCTACAACAACCTGTATGGTATTTTACAACTGTTGGCATTGTAATGTGTCATAGGGACATATGGGTCCTCAATATGAAAATGTAACAAAACCCACCCTGCAATGAATCCTGTTATTTACACAATCACATCAACACCCACTCATGATACTGATGAGACACACACACACACACACACACACACACACACACACACACACACACACACACACACACACACACGACAGTACTGAGTTTTAAACCCCTACCTAGCTATGTATTGGTACTATAGTGTTACGCAGTAATCGCAAAGCCATGGCAGTCATATGTTGGAGAGCTGTCCAAAAGTATCTTTAAAGGTGAGTTGCATCAGCTGCAATGTTAAAGGAGGGGTGAGGGAAGTGCAGTAAGTGTGAATGACCACAAAAGCAGGTGTCAACAAAGACTCACACACACACACACACACACACACATACACACACACATACACACACACACACACACACACACACACACACACACACACACACACACACACACACACACACACACACACACACACACACACACACACACACACACACACACACACACACATTTTCACAGTTGCCATGACCAGGTTTAGAACTCCTACCTAACTAGTTTGCTACACCATGGTATCACAAGCACTATGGAGCTTATAGGACTGAGATTTGGCCAAAGGGTTATTTCAGGGTGACTGACATCAGTAGTGGTGCTAACATGGGCAATGGGAAGTGTAGTGTGTGTGTGTATGAATGGGCCATAAATCATTCCTCTAAGAACACACACACACACCACTTTACATGTGACAAGACTGAGTATACAAATGCTACATGAATACTGGTTTATACTATTGCGTTACACAGCTATCACAAGTGCCACAGACACTATAGGGATGAGGGCTACCAAAAGGAATGTCTATGGTGATTGACATCAGCACATCATGCAATATCAGCCAATAGGATATGTAGTGGGTGGGACAGGCCTTAGAATGGAATTTTATCTGTCACTGTCTGTCTCTCTCTTCACCACATCTCAGTGTGTGTATGTTTGACATATTATAGTGTGTTAGCCTTGGATATGTGTGAGTATTCCTAGCCAATGTGTGTGTGAAGTATGAATGGTGTACAATTTAGTGTGTGTGCACAGACATCTGCAAATGACAGATATGTATAGTCCACTGTGTTGTCAGACATGGGCTTCATTTCTCTAAGTGTAGGAGCATGCCCAGTATGACCTTCTGTATTGAGTGTGTGAATCCATTCCAGGTAGAGTTTTATTCCTGTCCAGGGTTTGGTGTTCTCAACCTAGAAATAGCAACCTGTTTCTGCAGGATATCTGTAGATAGGTTGACAAAATGGAGTCACAATGGGCGACAGATAGGGGGATACTGTAACTACTGCTGTCTGTGCTGCTTGTGTGACATGGCTGGTGTTAGCAGAGATATTCAGACATATGTACTGTTTTACACTGTGATGTATTATGTCATCAACTACTGACAGATATAAATTATTTGCTCACAGTTATGTACTGGGAAATACATGATGAATGAAGCTGATTCCAGTATTGTGGTCCACGACCTACACATTCTTACACACTCCTGCCATTATGGTGGGGTAGCTACAGACACTTCCTGATGGGTCTGTGTAAATGGTCTAGCACCTTGGTAGTTAGGTGGTTGAGGATCCCCTTGTTGTACATATATCAACTTAACAGAGTGGCCATATACTGCTGTGGCCATAACTCTCAGCTGTACAGATTCAACTGGGTTACCCAGAGGCAGGGCTCATATATCTGTTCATTTCCCCTTCACATTGTGATTTATGAGCAGGTTTGTAGCCACCCATTACTGGGCTTGCAGGCAGGGGTAGTATGTACGCACATCAGAGCATTTCAGACTTCACAAACTCCATGACGTCCATGCATCCACCCCCCAATCTGTTATTCTATCCTCATCCTAACATTATGCAAGCAATATCTGTGATGTATTCCTATAGTTGGCCCTTCATCCCAGTGGTATTTATGGGCTGGCCTCCGGTTCATGCAGTAGGATGTGGGGGGGCATGCTACTGGGATTTGTCAATATGACCTTGCATTTGTCTTCTGTTGACTGTGTTAGTTTGTTATTTGGGACCCCTTGAGATACCATACATTGGCAATACGGGTGAGGCACAGGCCTTTGACAGAGGACTGTAGGCCATTTTGTAGCTTTGCAGGCCATCTGCAGCAGGCCAGTACATTTTGTCACTCCTACATTCACAGGCTGTGAGCCGATGGATTTACCTGGGGTGACAGGGTAAGTGTGCAAGGTGTTAATGTCAATAGTTCCTGTACATATTGACCCATTGATCCAGACACATGCAGGGTGCTGCTTACAGCTTGGGACACACCTGCATAGTACACATCTTCAGCATGCTGCATTCTGTGGGTATTCCCATACAGAAGTGGGGTCATACTGTACTCATTCCCAACAGCAAGGATATGACCTATCATAAACCTGTGGCTGATGGTGGGGTGGGCTTAGTGCATGTGTGATAAGGAAGCTACTTGCAGCTGACTCACAGATCTACCTGGGACATTCCCCTTATGCTGCCTTGTGCAGCGACATAGGCAGTCTCTCATTACTTCATAACTGTGCCTTTTGTGGTCCACCAGTAATTGTCCACACTACATCAGTATTCCATACTACACAGACAACTAATGTGCTGCTAACCTGTATGTACAATTCCAAAGTTGTTTGCATATGACAGTAACATTTTATGCACTCTGTCTAGGGTACTTCCACCTGTGTACTGTGTGCATGTTTGGGCCCACATTCATGGCACATTCATCTTTCAGACAGTGATATACATTGACATCTGGACAGTGAGTATGGACAACTGCTGACATGGGTATTGGTGAGAGGTATTGTGGTTGGCACTGCCGTTGTCAGAACATGGTCCTGTCATCTACAGTACTGTCCATAGGCCACCAAGACATAGCCCTCCATGCCTACATGCTGACCACTTCCACACACTATTGAACATACGACAACCTAACACATCGACCCCTGCATATTGTACACATGCAACAATCTATCCTGTAGATTGGGCCAGCTTGGGTAATCTGTCCTTCACTGTTATTACACCTCACACTTAACATGTTACTGCATTTCTACATGGTATTGGGGGGGACACATGATGACTTTAAACATTTGCTATGACTATACTGATATTTCAGGACTCTGCTGGCTTCCATTTCATTTTGTATTCTGACCTATCATGCAGACTGGAGGCATATCAGTAGTGTACAGATCTTAAGTTTTATTGACCAACATTTCAATTTCAGACTTCTTACCTTTCATAACTGACATGCAACTTCCAGACCTGTTGTAGTCTGTCTCTGTAGGTCTGGAGGGGTGCTGTTAACCATTGCCATCAACTGGAGGCCTTAGGCCAGCCTTTCTTTATAGTCATCTACACCTGTCCTGCTGGCTGAGGCTGGTGGTGGGTATGTGAGCCACACTGACAAATGTGTGTGTCCTATGGACACACATTTGGGCCACCACATGTACTGCAGTGGGATTTGTCACCTTGTCTAGTACTGCCTAGTATGCTGACAGCCATATTTGTTATGGATTTCATGCTGCTCATATAGGTTTAGACTATCTGCTGCCATCACATTCAGCCACCCGATTCCCTTGCATGCTCACGTCCATACCATAGTTACAACTATCAGAACATACTACTCCATTCAGCAATTGATAGAAAGAGTGAGTTACCTTGGGACTGTGCCAGTACTGAGGATGGTGCTGGAGGGCTGACTATGTTGGATGCACATAGTATACTCCCTATACATGATAAAGCACAGGTAGTGTCATGTTCAGCATCCCTTTTACTGTATGTGTGAGTCAAAGAGGGATGTCATTACCTGGGTCCCTACCGTGTCAGTGTATGTGTTATGCGTTGTCTCTTTGCCAAGGCCTGGGCATACTGGGCATGCCTCCTTCTGCCTACAGGAGCAGGCTCAGCTAGTTCCTCCTCCGAGTCCCTCTGTACCTGTGCCGGCCTTAGCAATGGTGGGGGGGCTGTGTGGCCTTGCCCCGTGCTGTTCCTGCTGCAACTGTTTCCACAGGATCATACTGTGTAACATGGCACATACTATGAATATTTGTGTACATGTAGCCGGAGAGTACTGCAAGGCTCCACCGGATATGTCCAGGCAGCGGAACCGTGACTTGAGCATCCCAAAGCCACGCTCTATTATGATTCTAATTTGTGCGTGTGCCTCATTATGGAGTTCTTGTTCAGGTGTGTGCGCATTTCTGAGGGATGTCATCAGCCATGGCTCCAGTGCATAACCAGCATCCCCCACTAGGTGGCCATATGGGATGTCCCCACTGGCAAATGACTGGTACATCTGTGTAATATGCCAGATGTGTGAGTCATGATAGCTTCCAGGGCTGCCAGCACACACATTCAAGATAATGCCCTGGGCATTGCACATGACCTGGCAGTTGATGGAGGGGAAGCCCTTGCAGTTTATGTAGACCCTACCCCGCTCACCAGGTGGTGCTTTGATGTGTATTTGCGTGCAGTCTATGGCACCCACTACCTCAGGGTATTGTGCTATTTGGTGGAAGAGACACATATTGCTGGTCAACGCCTCATGGGTGTTGAGGAAATATATGTGCTCACCGGCATGTGCTGACATGGGATCCAGGAAATGGTGGAGTACCCTGGATGCTGATGCTTGTGAGATCCCCATGATATCCCCAGTTGGCCTTTGGAAGGTACCTGTGGCTAGTATTCTTAAGACAACACATACCCTGGTATCCACTGGGATGGATTCCCCTCTGTTGGTTCTGTGTGTGGCATGGCCGCACAGCTCGAAAATTTGCTGCAGAATATCCCTGTCCTCCATATAGCACTCCACTATCTCCATGTAGCCTCTGTTAGGTTACCCTGGGCCTGTACACTCTTCTCCTTCTCCTCACTGTGGGCTGGTCATCAGGATTCACATCCTCACCACCCTCTCTTGCACATATTGATGTATGAGAGCGACAGCAGCCCCTAACATTTTGTTAGTTTTTTTCAGATAAAATTTCCCTGTCTGTATACACTGGTGGTGTAGAGTTTGTGGGAAAATCCAGACTGGAAGGTGTTTGCACAGTTTATAGAGGTGTGCTAGGCTGTTCCATGTGTAATTGGCTGATTCTGATACATTTCACCTGCCAGCTATGCTAGTTCTTTTTGATTGTCTTCTTACTGCTGTTTCCCCTTCTCACTTCCTCCCTATTTAAGCCCCAAGGCATGCTGCACATACCCGGTGCTCAAATGTAAACAGTTTGGCTTTTTCCACTGTTTTTTTTTTTTTTTTTTTAGGCTCATTGCATGCCGTGCACACCAGTTTAGCTAATGTGAGCTCTTCTAAGCAGAAATGGACCTGCCTGGACACGAACACACTCTGCATTTCTTGGTGTAAAATATTACAGCCTTGGACACCCCCCCCCCCCCATTCCTTAGCTTTGCTTAGCTAAGGGCAAACATGGGCCACAGAGCTCCAATGAGCTTACAACAAGCATGACACACCCCCTTATAAAGTCATTTAGCTCTTAGACTTGCACTGTTATATTGCTGCACCTACACGGTTGAGGGCAAAGTAACACTGAGAGGAAATCTGTGATTCAGTATCAATCCCTTCATCTGCATAAAACAAAATGCTAATTCATAGTTACCACACTCACACTCAGCCTTCCCCCTTTGCAACCACTACTTCATGGTATTGTTATCTTATGCATGCCATTGACTATCATGGCAAAATGCTGATTTGTATTTAAAAGCTTATTTCCTACTTTTTTTTTTCTTATTTTTGGGACGATCCCGTTTGCGCACCTCTGCCCTACATTTAAACGGCCAAAATCGGCCAAAAAAAAAAAAGTTAATTTTTATAATTTTGCAACTATTTATCATACGAATGCCATATATTTAGCCATTGGCATGCCTACTCCATTGAGTACATGCTTTCTTTGGAGCTGTCATGCCTCCATTTTGTAATTTGCAGAAATGTATTCGGTTAGTAACCAAATACATTTCTGCATGTTACACTATTCCTGCACAAACGTCTGCCTGCTTCCTGGATTGCTAATTCACCTCATTTGCATGTTTTTCACCTGCAAATGGGGTAATTAGCATAAAGCAGTGGTGTCCGTGCAGGAATAGTGTAGGAGCACTTTGGGAGCTCATACCTGGATCGCTCATCGGCCATATTGCGTGCAGCAGCTCTTGCACTATTCCTGCACACTGTGCAGAGCTTGCTGAATCCTGGGGAGTTAATGTTACCAAAAGATAAGATAGGAATGAGGTAATTTACATAGTGTCTCATTAAATGTTAACACATTGATTAATGATGTTAGAAGACCGTGTATTCTGCAATAGTACAAAACAATAAATACTAATTTAATATATTTCTTGAATGTTACTCACATGCATGTATACTACCAAAAGGCAATAATATGCATTACTGTGGGACAGAAAAATAATACGAAAGGTATGGATGCATGTTCACAGAAAGTGATATTATAGAAGCATACAAATGTTATGGCATTAATATAAGGCAGGTACAGTTTCAAATTTGTATATTAAAAATAGAAATTCAGTCATGAAAATTATTATAATACATGCATATATGGATTATAAAAGTAGAGAGGAGTTATTTGAAGATACTGAACCATACATAATTGTAAACATGGATGCACTTATGATATGATAGAGAGTGTTACCTATAATCTCAGAAAGCAAAAGAGAGAGGTAACAAAGGTAATGTGGAAATGTTGAGAGCTTCAAAGCTGTAGGGGTTTAAGGACTGGAAAAGAAAGACAGTTCACATATAAAAGGGTGAGTCTTAAGGAACAGTTTTCACTATGTGATTTTTTTATCAAATAATATAAAAGATGCAGGATGGTCACCTATGAGTATTTCATTTTTTTCAGATCTTTGGGCTAAATGGGTGAAATTGAGTAAATATGGGAGAAAAAAAGAGAAGCTAAAGGTATTAAGAAATTAAATGGTGTAAGTATTACTACAAGGAAGTGTATTGAAAAACATTATATATTGTGGGAGGTCATAACAATGTCGCTCTTTTTGAAAACTTTACAATGGTGGGTTGTATAAAAAGCAAACTATAAGAACTGTATAGAAATAGAAAATATATTTCTAATGTTGAAAAAAATAAGGTACAAAGTTACTGATATGATGAATGCATTAGATTATGGAGACACTTCTTCTCTTTCGGCTGTTCCCGTTAGGGGTCACCACAGTGGATGATCTGTTTCCATTTTCAGAGTATGGAGACACTGTATATTTAAAATCAGAATGAGACATTTATGAAGAAAATAAAACAGGGCAAAATGATTGTTTCCAACTCAGCAGTTTTTACTGCAGGGAAATGAGGTGTAATTTTTTAAAGAAAAAAAGGTTAAACAAGAAAAAAATATATATTGGAAAATGTTATGATAAGCTATGGGAAGTTTGCTGACAAAAAAGAAGGAAGTGAAAGAATATATTACTGAATTAAATATAGAGGAGAGCAGACGGGAACTATTGATAAATAAATAAATAAATTAGTTTGGAAAGTGAAATCATAAGTGATGAGGCAAATAAAGTATTAATTAATAAGATAACTTTTGAAGAATTAGAGGAAGTTTTGGGTAAAGCAGAATAATCTTCAGCACCGGGAATAAATTTAATTAAATTATAGATTCTATAAAGAAATGAAGACAGAAGTTTTTTTTTTGTTTTTTTGTTTTTTTTTTGGGGGGGGGGGGGTCTAACTGAATGGCAAGATGAAGGTGTTCAACAGAATGAACTATGTGACACCATTATTAAACTTTTATAAAAAATGGGGATAGGTCAGATTTAAGAAATTGGAGCTTGATAATTCTTACTATCACTGATGATAAGATTATCGTGAAAATAATGGAAATACAACGAGACAGCTTTTTCAAATATCTCAAAGGAAAGCATATTTGTTATAAAAATAGATAGAACAAGGAAATGTTGAGTTTAATAAAAAATGAATATACTATTCAGATGTGTAAACCTTGGCTGTAAGTGATTTATCCACATTGATTAATGATGATGTGACACCTTGACCCCATGTAAAAATAAGAATCAGGGTTGATGACACTGACAATGAAAGGGATGAGGTAAGAACTGAGTTATGTTGTGTGTAAAACATTTGATAATGTTAATCAAAAGCAATTATAGTTAATTATAAAAGGTCATGGGAATGAATACTGAGGTTAAATGATTTAAGTCTGCACATTATTGAAATTTTGTGAAAATAATTGTTTAACTACCCCACTATAGACTGGGAAATGTACATTGCCTCTAAATCAAAGCACGTTTCCTGGACCTTCTCGATACAAATACCCTGGACCAAATAGTGAACTTTCAAACCAGAGGATCAAACATATTAGGTTCATATGTGTTTACTAGGCTAAGCGCACAAGGGCCTTTTTAAGCCTAGCCATGTATCCCAAATCTCTGGCAAGTTCTGGTGCCCTTGATAAGTGTTAGCAGGGGCTTGGAAGGTGAAACATTTACAAGCAGGGGCCTGGGAGGTGAACCATTTTCAGGCTGCCTGTGTCCATTAAAGACATTGTTGCCATACCAGGGATGAATTTCCTATTCCCGATCCAATTGTCCAAGTTACACTTGAATTACATTAAGGAGGAACTCTGCTTCACATGGATGGGGAGCCTGTTCCAGAGCTTGTTCCAGAGAAGGAGTAATCTCTGAGATACATACCTGTCTCTCCAGCAGGTCCTACAGATACCACAGGCAAGGTTTATGCCTTTAGAATGGATAATTCTGGTGCTGTTTGTTTTGGGGATATGCAGTAGCTCCATCAGAGTGGGCTCTGACAGTGCCTTGTATGCCAAGCATAACTCTCCTCTAAGCAGCCTGTAGGAGACAGAATACAGGGATACAGCCTTGAGGTGGTCTGCATACAACATGTTACTTACGCCCTATATTCTTTTAGTGAGGAACCTTTCTGGACATTCCAATTGTTGAAAATGCCTGGTTTAAGTACATTCCAAAGGGGGCACTGTACTCAATGATAGGTCTGATGAATACCAAATACAGTGGAACAATGACTTCCTTGGACCTAGATGCCATACCTTTGTTTATAAGTTGCATAACATAGAATGAGCTCCTCACTACTGTATAATACCTATGCTATGCTAAGCTAGTCTTAAATCAATGGGAATGTGAACACATATATAGTAATATAAATGAGTTGAACAGCACTGTTTTGATGTACAAACATTTTGTAGACTGTTCTTTAATCTAGAAAGGAGATGAACAAAGCCTTATTGGATATGTTGATTATTTAAATAATACTACTTCCTTTCTTATATTTAAGTTGTCTTACATAGCAGAAACTATAATGTCCCTAGATGTTAGGATTCATAAAAATAATGATTTAATAAACACAAGTATATATAGGAAGGATGTACACAAAATTTAGTATGTACATAAGACTAGTATGCATGCACCGCATGTCTTTAATGATATTGTGAGGGGTCAATGTATTCAAGCAAGTAGTCTTAATACAAGTGAATTGAAGTCTAAGCAACAAATGCATCTTATATTTGATGAATTTTGTGAGAGAGGATATAATATTATGGAAATGGAGAATATTTTGACTGAAGTACTTAGTAAATGTAACACCATAGCTAAACCATTTTTCAAGTAAATGATAATCAATGACCATATGTGGATAAACAGAATGATGTTATTAGATACATTACTACATATAATTTGAGAACAGGGGAAGTAAAGAAAATAATAAATAAATATTGGACTATACTTAAGACACTGCTTGATTTGAGACAACTTATAAGTGACAAACCAACATTTTCATATAGAAATTGTAAAAACCTCAAAAGGAGGCTATGTTATAAGGATTTTACATCTAATAGTGTTGAAGGTATGAGCTTTAAAAATATGGCACTTTTCCCTGCTTTAATTGCAGTTTTGTAATGACATAGCTACTTTTCACAATGATAAATTTGTTCACCCAGTAATTAGATTTATATATAATTTTCCATGTCGTGCCACATGTAACTCTACATATATTATTTATTTGGTAACTTGTGGCTATGCCCTTGCTACCCACCATGTTGATCCATATCATTCACACCCTCTGACCATACCTCTCAACCTGGAATCATCAAAAATCTGGACAAGGCCCATGAAAAATAGGTACAAATCTGTACACTGATTAGCATAAAATTTGCATATATGGTTACATAACCCCACCCACTACAATGGAATTGTGGGATAACTTTCAAACGCAAACTGAAGAACAGACAACCAAAATATGACACCAGTCTCCCTACAGCCATTCCTCCCATTACCTGGCTATTTCACCCCATTTACCATAAACACTAATGTGTTTATACTGCTTTACTTCTACAATGATTATTTGGATTTTATTTTTACATTTTATAGCACAATGCACAAACACAAATAGGTATCTGCTAAACAAAGCAATATTGCCACAATGAAAATAAACTTGGCATTAAAACTTCTCTGCCCTTGAAACTCACATTAATTTGTTTGTCCCTATTTATGCACAAGGTCAGGAGGATGTTACTTCAACAGCGACAATCATCTAGAACCAATGTTCAAACTGCCAGGCGGCTGGCACTGCTGCAGTTCTCCCATACCACACATATGCACACTTATGGCCAGTTAGTGTCCAATTCTGTCTTCTGCATGCATTTGAAAGGAGGGAGGAAATGGGTGCACCAAGAGAAAGCCCATGCAAACACAGGGAGGACATGCAGACATGCAGACTCCATACAGAAGGCACATCAGCTGAAAGTTAAACCAGAAAGCCTCTTATTTACTATAAATTGCAAGAATCATAAAAGGGTACACAATTTCCCAGTAAACAAAAGTACTACACAACAAACATGGATTAATTTAATAAATACTGCAAATTCAAAGGAGAATAGATTATCAATAAAAATGAATATAATAGACCAATTAACTCTTGAAAAGTATCTAGCTATAGATCAGGCACAGCACAGCCACTAGGGAAAATGCTGTCCAAAACTAAATACGTTAAATACAACACAACATAAGCTGTTTATTGCTCCTAAAAAAACATCAAGAGTAAGCCTCTGGCAAAATTGTTTTCAACAAGGACCAATAACAGTCACAAAAAAACTGTCACATGTCTCAATGGTTAAGGAATCTTAATACATTAAACTTCTAATACTTTCTGACAAGTCTTACAGATATATAACATGGATACCATTACTGCAGCAGTGAGACCTGGCCATCAAGAATGTGCATTACTAGACTTGAATTAAACAAAAAACAGGCAACAATACTGAGCCTATTTGCTGAGGCAGGTTAAAGATTAGGTACTTCTAGACCTACAAGATTGTTGTCCACCACAAAAAGACAACAAAATGGCATATGATAAACCCACACAAAACAAACAGAGCATATGTACACCACATCTGAACTGTAAAGCGACTAAGTAACTGTTCAGTACTACCAGCGAAGTTATTTGCCAAATATACACTACAATACCTACTCCACCACACAATAATGGAGGACCCACCCCCTTAAGTACCCACTTGAACCATTTTTCAATCTTCATGTTTTAGGGGGTAAATGCATAATGTATAACAAATCTACATTTTATCAATAAAATTCGCTTCTGAGACAGCAAGACAAAGTCGATTAATGATGCTCTTGGTTATGAACTTCAAGAGACTGTCTGCAAAAAATATAAACTCAAGAAGGTGGCTCATCTACCTAATGGCAAAAAGCTTACTCAAAAACAAGAGAAAAGGAGTAAACAATATCTGACATTTATATTTACGCCTGCACGGAAGGATTTGTTATACACATGCTAAAAATACCATTCAAATGTGCAACATCTTCACCAAACTGGAAAAGGGCAAATCACAATAAGAATCATTTGCACAAAGTGAATGTGTAATTATGCTTAAACAGTAAACTCGACCCCAGTACCCTATTAGTGCCACCATGGGTTTCTAACACATCAACAATTACAAAAAGCCGGTCGTGGAGATGTAAATGCAAGATGCCGGACCTTCTGTGTCTTCCTGGGGTACCGTTAGACCTGCGATAGCAACTACTTCTCTTTAAGATATGAAAATTATACTTTTGTGTACCTTTTGGGCTTCACCTTCACTGCCTGTCATCTCTCTTGACTCTGATACACGGAGGCGTCACTTCAACTCTATCGGGGATTCGGGGGACAGTATGGAGAGGTGGTAATTTGCGGTCCTTAAGCATTACCACGGGAACAGTGTGGATAAACATTAACCATGACAAATGTATACAGATGAAAGAGTCACTCACCAACATAAATACACACACACACACACACACACACACACACACACACACACGTACCTTAAAGTAGCTCCTCCAGATATCATCTTGGGCTGGCTCACTCTGCAGTTCTGGCTCTGGGTGAAACTGAAATGGCTTAATAACGCAACGGCAGTCTCAGTATTAATCTTAAATAAATCCATAACAAACTGTGGACCCAACGACAGTCCCAGTATTCAACAGACATGTTCCCGCGCATGTTTGCATGTCCCTTCTGCTTAATTCCAACAGGCTGATGGAGCTGAATGACGTCAGCTCCAAAAGCGCGAAAATTAAAAAGTTTAAAAATAGATGAAAAAAATGGGAACTGAAGGGGTGCCACTCGGGAATCGTGGCACCCCATTATTAGGACCCCAAAACTCGGTAAAAAATGAGTAATTCGGGATGGTTGGGAGGTATGCCTCTGACCCACTCTTGTGCTCCCTTTCACTTCTATCCCTTCAAGAAGAATTGTGACTCCTCCTTATAGTGCCTCACCTGTGAACAACCACACCAACAGTCAGCAATTATACACATTCCAACTTTAAACCCAACCACATCTCACAAAACTAACCCTAACATCTACTCCTAGCCCCCTTTTACTTACATTTGTCTCAATCAATGTTATTACTGGAAACCAGTACATTCTAAGTACTACTTTACTCTAACTTAAACTATGGAATTTTGTTAAAACTTGCAACTACCAATGAATATTGTACTTTGTAACTTTAAAACTATGGAATCTTGTTAAATCATGTGTTTTCCTATTATCCTTGCTTGCTATGTAGAAATCTCATACTTGTTTGTTCTTAATCTGTGGAGCTTTTCTTACTGGGCCTCTGCTGAAAATGGACATGTATCCAGTTGGATTCTCCTGGTCAACAAATCTAAAATAAATACAATAAATAAATGATAAATAAATTCTGTAAAATGTCCTAGTTTTTATGTGGGGAAGTGAAGTAGGAAATTAAAAGAGCATATTACTGAACTCAAGTCTAATATACGCAGGGGTATTGAAACAAATGCCTTATATAAGCATCTACTTGAAACTGATTCTGGTCATGTGTTTAAGTTTAGGGTTATTCAGGTTGTACATAGACAGATTAGAGGGGATGATTTCAATAATGTGCTGGAAAATGCTGAATATATTTGGATAACCAAAATAGGAGCAAATTTTAAACCAGGCTTGAATAGTGCTGTCACTGTTAAACCTGTCTTATTAAGAAAACAAATGAAGTATTGCTGATATATATTATATGCCTTTAATGTATTTGTCTTCTTAAATTGTTAAATGGATCTCATTGGCTGGCTGTTATCATATGCTTTACTCATTTTATTTTAAAATTGTGAAACTTTTAATTGATTTTAACACTGAGGAAGGATGGTATCAAAGCTTTGTTGTTTGTTATGCAATAAATAGTTTGGCGTTTTAGTCCAACTGCTTGTTTTAATATTCCTCACTATTGTAGACACGTGATGGTCAAAGGCTGGATTACTGTCTATGTGTGTCCCCAAGTCCCTGACTGCTGGGACAACTGTTATGGATGTGTTGTCAATATGATAGTTACCAGGGGTGGATGGCTTCCCAAAGGATAATTTTATGTATTTTTTGGCATTTAGTTTTAGTCCATGGCTCTGGCACGTGTTGTTTTTGTCACCCCTTCCAGGAGAATATTTGTGGCAGTGGGTGATTCAATAACAGCTCATAATTTGCAATCATCTGCAAATTTAGTCAGCCAGTGGCCATAGACATTGGCCTTGACTTCAGAAAAATAAATGCCAAAAAGGAGTGGTTCCAGGACTCACCCCTGAGGGGCATCGTTTTGTAGAGCTGGACTTCCCCGATTCTAAATTCATGGGTGCTGTCTTTGAGCCAGCTGACTATCCTCTGGGTTACATAAGGGTTTGTACCTAATCTCTTAAGTTTGTCAACAATGCCCAAGTGGAAAATTGTGTGAAATGCCTTGGCCAGGTCAAAGCACCCACCATAAACCATTTTGCCCTCATCCATTGCTTTGGTGACCTTCTCCAAGAAGTCCACCAGGTTAAGAAAGCATGACCTGCCCTTGATGAAACCAAACTGGAATGGTTCCAATGTCTGGAGGTTTCATTATTGATCATTTCCATGCTAATTCTTTCCATAGCTTTGCATATGAGACTAATAAGACTTAGGGTTTCCAGTAGTTTCCAGGGTCTCTAGATGGCCCACCTTTGTGTAGAGTGTTAATTGTTACTGTTCTCCATTCATGAAGCATGAAGCCTGTTTGGAGGCTACAGTTAAACAGCAATTCCAGATGGCATGATAGATCATGTCTCATACTATGTAGAAGCCGTCCTGGAATATTGTCTGGAATCATTGATGCAGTGTTCTTGGCCTTAAAGAGAGCATTAAGGAACTGTTCCCTACTGATAGCAGTGGGAGTAAAATTTGATGGTATTTCCTGAGTGAAGATTGCTGGGAAGGGAGGCATAAAGTTGGAGCTGAATTTATCAGCCAGGAGATTTGCTATATCTTCTGGCTCAGAATAGGTGGCTCCATTTACAATGAGTTCAGCACACAATTGTGTACTGCCTTTAGGGTCTATATCAGCTTATCAAAAGCTGATAAGAGCGAACACTCTTAGATCAAACCCAAAACATCGAACAACCAAAATAACGAAGACATGGAACAGCAACTTTTTCCCCCAGGGAAAAAAAAATCGCTGTTCCACAAAAAAAAATGAAAAGACAACATAAAGTGGGGGGCTCACCCCCCTACTAAAATATACCAACTCCGAGATTGTGGAGGAAATGGCAAACTCCCGAAAATGACCCAGCAATCACTGTTCTGTGTCTTCACTATTTTGGTTTTTCGACATTTTGGGATCGATCAAAGAGCATTCCCTCTTATCAGGTTTTGATAAGCTGATATTGACCCCTGCTTTTGAGATTGTGGAAGTATCTAAGGAATGCCTTGCAGATGTCCTGGGCCTAGGAGGCCAAATGTACCTCAAAATTCACTTCGGTGGACATTGTCCTCTGAGTTGTTGGGTTAGTTTGATGACATTGCTTTTATCCTGCTGGAGTGCTGCACCTCCTAGTTTTTGCCATGATTTTCTTCCTTTTGTTATACAGCCTGTTGATGATGTGATTCCACCAAGGCGGCTTGTTTTTGAGTTAGTTTTTATACTTCTTCCTGGTGGGTACAGCTGCCTCTGTGTAAATAGGGTTTCTGTGAACAGTTCTGCATACGCAGCAATGTTCTCAGGGTTTATAGGTGCTTGAAATGTTGCCAGATTATCACATAATAGTAGGAAATTAGTCTTAGAGTAGTTCTTGAATATTCCAGGGTTAGCTGGGGTTCCTGGTTTTATTTTTACTTCAAAAGAGATAATTTTCTGGTCTGACCTTACCAGAGAAGACATCACACTATGGGGGTGTGCAGCACTCTCCCATATTAGTGAGGACCAGATCCAGTATTGGTGTATTGACAGCTTGGTCCAGGGAGCTTGTGTTTACAAAATCCAGGAATCTCTGTGCCTGTACATTTGGTGTTGTATGATTCCCAGTTCATAGTGGGGTAACTAAGAACACACACAAATATGGTATTTGTTGGATGGTGAGTGTTTCCAATAAGTTTAAATACATGGTATGGGTTTCCTAGGTCATGGGGGGCCTATATCTTGTAATGAAGTTGTATTATATTCTTCCTAGGGTGCTGTGAATGTGGAGAACCTCAGGCACATAGTCCTGTTTGACCACCATTGAGGTATATTTATTTTTGATGTAACTCAGGATCCCTCCACCTTTAGTCCCTGTCTATATAGTAACTGGTCTAAATGTGAAAGGCATTATAACCTTGCATTGTTGCTATGCTCTATGCAGCTTTAAACCATGTCTCACTGACCACACTTGATTACATTTCTCTAGAGTGAAGAGAGCTTCTAAGAGTGGAATTTTTTATTTAGATTCCTAGCACTGAGCAGTAACACCTATAGTTTTTCTTTGCTTTGGTTTGCTATGTCAAAGTACTTTCAGTTTGGCATTGCATAAAAAGGCACTATGGATGAGGGCATTGTTTTAGGTAATATTTGAATACCTAGAGGGGAAAGGTGCAGACCATCCCTAGCAAAACAGCATGGTCTGTTGACCATCTCCTTCCATGGTGTCAAATATTACAGCCCCTAAGAATGACACCAGAAACTAAGCCAATTATTAAATTCAGTCCTCTCTTGTTCATATTGTGACATCATCCTTGGAGAAGGTAAAATGTTGCTCAGTGCTAGGCTCATACCAGCCTGAGACACATATTCTGAAAGTTCCATGATGTGTCTCTTCATAGAGTCTAGGGATGTACATCTCAGGTTATTTACATCCACATGGACTATCACTAAATTATACTGGTACTTGAGGTCCAATGACCTGAGTGCATGCATAATGTGGCAGATCCTGGCCCCTGATAAGCAACTAACCGTGACTTTCTCCTTACTCAGCCTGGTGAGAGGGACATCAGTGTATCTCACAATGGTGTCTCCAATGATTAGAATTTTTGATTCTGTGTTGGCTTGCCATATGAGCATAGAAGTAGAAGTTTCATGAGATGTGGCTGTATGTATTGATGTGACTCTTGTTTTGAAAGAGTGCATTCTGGATTGCTGAGGGTGTTTGTTATATGTACTTCGTCTGTGAGATCTTTGGAGTTAAGGAAGTTTATATTTAAGTGCCTCAGAATATGTGGGTCTATGTGTCTGCTTTGAATCATGTGTGATGGTTCCAGTATGTGTACTACTGACAACTATATTGAAATTAAGAGTGCTTTTATGTGAGAGCTTTGCCTCCAGTGACATTGTGTATAAACATCTCTCACATACCATATCACTTTGTTTGAGAATTATCTGGTTGTCAGTAAACATGAGACAATTTCTACCCATATATGACAAGCTGGTAATGGAGGTAGTGGTAAAGTTCTTATCCATGGCAACAGACCCTTTTTTATTGATTAGACAGTTGGAGTAAGAATGTAAAGTAATGTCAGGAGTATCGGGTTTGCAACTCTAGGGGCAGTGGTGGTCACTGCAAACTAGTTGTCCTGTGTGCCACCAGGTACTGGTGACATTTCAGTGATGTTTTTACAGGAAAAAATGTTAGCGCAAGGTGTATGTGACTATATAGGGCACTGCCAAATACCTGAGGAGAAACTAACAGATAGAGTCTGATGATTTACGGATAAAGTATTTAGGTAGATAGTCTGCAGTTAATAGCAAATCAAGGCGCACTTACTGAAAAGAAATAATTTGCTTATGAATAATGATCTAATGAGGGGGTCACCTGACTGCCTATTGCCTGACTGCTACTAGTTTGATCTCACCACAGCTGCACTCGTTTGGAGTACAATGGTCCTTTGCTTCTTCTCTCATCAGAAGCAAAACATCAGCACTGAGAAACAGACCACAGTCTGTTTGATGATCCACAGTCTTGTTCCAGATGATGTAAAGGGTCTGTAGGCTTGTTGTAGTATTTTTCTGGTAGATGCCTTGAATAGCAAACAGCCCCATCAGGAAGGTTAAGCACAGACTCTCACTTTCCAACCAGAAAGAGTAAGGAATCTATACACTCTGCTCTATTTCTCACCAGCAGCAAAATATAAGCACAAATTCCAAACTAGCACCTACAAAGCTGTTATTAGGATTTCTGGTGATCAGCAGTCCCAGGAAATAATGGTCCTGTTCTCCTTCTCTCACCAGGAGCGAAACAGAAGCACTTATCCCCATGACTACTTACAGGCAAAAATTGAGCTCACCAGTAATTGGTGGTCTTGGATTTGCAGATTTTAAAGGTAAGATGGAAAGATGGGTTAACTCATTACAGCCAAGTGCAACTCCAGGTGTTTCTGCAGCTAACTCCTACTGACACTTCTGGGCATCAAATATTGCTTGTTCATATTTGCATTAATAATTCCAAAACCATGCTACATACAACGTATCAAAATATTTTATTTTAAATCATACATGATGGCAAATACAGCTATATTGATATTGCAGCTAAAGAAATAGTGAATATTATTTGTATACTGTTTATTTGTACTGTAATAATTTTCATATTTCTCTAAATATCTCAATATTCAGGTAACACAGACAGAACTGCATAGCCCCATATGAAAACTCACAGCTGTATGAAGAAAACCCTGTTGGCAGTATGTGTCTTACTTGAATGGTTACTGAGATATCATAAGCTGTTTATACAATATTACAAAATTAATATACACTGCCTTTATTTTGGCTTCTCAAATCCTGTTTAAGGCATCAAATTGAATGAATGCCCCTAATGTAAAGATTAATTTATCCTAAATACTTTCACATGTACGTTTTTTTTTAGTAATACTTATGGTTCCAGGGATATGAATATTTGTTTGAACTATAAGGTGATAACTTCATTTTTTCAAATGCTAAAGCCATGCCCACTGAGATTTAAAGGTGCACACGCAAAAGACCTGTACTGTAAAGAATGAGTTAATATCCTAAGCGTTGCAGTGTGCACTAAGCCGTTAGATATGAAAGAGGAGGTAACATAAGCATTAGCTATCTCAGTGGAGAGCCACTAATTTTAAAAGAGCAAGATAGATTGGAAGGGGTGGGTACTTTTTGTATTCGGGTTCTATGGAATACAGTGGGATGACCAATAAATTCAAGTAGTGTACTCACCAACATGGGAGAGCATTGCAGCCCCCCCCCCCACTACACCCCCCCCCCACAAGTGTAACATTCTCTTTGATGAAGTCAGATCACAAAGTTGTCCCCCTTGAAATAAAAATTAATTTGGAAACCCCAACTAAAATGTAACAGTTAAGAACTATATTAAAGCAAACTACATCCTATTAAGCAACAGTTTCTAAAATTCTTAGTTCCCCCAAACCCCCAAAACACATGTACCTGTGCAGAATTATTTACAGACACCCTGTACAAACATGTAAATGGTTGCATTGTGGCTGCCATACCTACCAGAAGTAAGCCCATATATAACACCAAAAACAAACCACACTGGTGGAATTCTTACCTTAACAGGCTGTATAACAAAACAAAAAAAAAACTCATGGCCAGAATGAGCAAGAAGAACTTTCAGAGAGACTAGAGCTCTGTGAGTCAACTAAACAGGAAACTAAGAGGTCTAATAAAGTGATAAATTAAATCCAAGTAAATCAATGAACCACTTCAAGAAGTTAAATCCACAAATGCATAAACAAGAAGTGATGCCACGGCTGAATATATTTATTTGAAACATGTAAACTCTAAAAACACATAAAATATATAAAATACATAAAATAACATAAAATACATAAAATACTTAAAATAAAAGCATATGTGTTTTTAGAGTTTACGTGTTTCAAATAAATATATTCAGCCGTGGCATCAGGTCTAATAAAGTTCAACAAAGCCATTTATGAGGTCAGGTTGGCCTGGTATGCTAAGGACAATCACAAGGCCTTCTTCAGCTATGTCAGGAACCTTAAAGGTAATACAAAGCAGTGTCCAGAACTGGTGGTAAATGGCACAACGTTTGCTGAACAATGTGACAGAGCAAATCTACTGGGTGATAAATTTAGCTCTAACCTCACTTCCCCACTACCACCTGTTAAATCCCTTCCAGCATACCCATCCAACAGTCAACAGGGAGTGGGTCCTAGAGGTGCTCTCTAAAGTCAAATGCACTGCTCTAGTGGGCCCTGATAATAACCCTTGCTGCCTCCTAAATAGCTTAAAACTTGACCTAGCAGGACCATCTCAGGCACTCTTCAACTGCAGTCTCAAAACAAAGTCACAAGCTAGGTGGAATGGATGGCTGCAGTGGTCATCCCACTTCATAACAGTGGACCATCAACTGACCCCAAGAACTACTGAATTATCAGTATGATATGCAAAGCCATGGAACAAATTATCATGGAAGTGATGAACAAGGACATTGGCAGCCTACAGTCACTGGACCCATCCCAGTTTGGCTCTGTTAAGGGAAAGTATTGCCTACTAAACCTGGTAGACTTCTTTGAGAGGGTCACCTTGGCTATGGATGAGGGGAAAATGGTTCATACCACCTACCTTGACCTGGCCAAGGCATTTGATACAATACCCCACTCAGGTGTTGACAAATTTTCAGAACTAGGCATAAATCCCTACATAAGTCACTGGATTACCAGCTGGCTCACAGATAGAACCCAAGAAGTCAGATTAGGTGAGACCACCTCCACCAAGATACTAGTCACCAGCGAAGTACCCCAGGGCTCCATGTTAGACTCGCTCCTGTTTGGCATCTACTTCTCAGAAGTCATGGATAATGTCAAATGGCTCTGGCTCACCAAGTTCCCAGATCACTGCAAATTAGGAGATTCTCCTCATGATACCAACATCCTACAAGAGGCTCTGACACAAATAAATGACTGATGTGAAAGCCATGGATTAAAACTCAATGCAAATAAATGCATTATATTGCTCTTTGGAAAGTCATGCACCCAAGCTAATTACTTCATTGACAAGACACTCCTAAGAGTTGACATGATAGTTAGTGAGCTGGGAATAAATGTAAAGAGTAACCTGGCATTCGACTAACATGTAGCCACGACAGTAAGAAAATGATTCTATATCATACAACACATAAGCATCATGGTCCAAGGAAGTAATTGCAACACTCTACTCATCCCTTATCAGACCCATCAGACCCATCACTGAGTACAATGCCCGCTTTGACATGTACCTAACCAGGCACTTGCAATGTTCTCAAATGTTCCTCACCAGGAGACTCCAGAGTATGAATAACCTGTCCTACACAGATCTCCTTAAGGTGCTATCTTGGTACTCATCTCCTGCAGGTTACTGACAGGTGAGTCATGCCTGGCATATAAGGCATCCTCAGATCCAACTTTGACAGATCTCTTGCACATCTGCAAGAACAGAAAAAAAAGCACTAGATCCAAGGACTCAAACTTTGTCTGCGACATAAATAGACATAATAGAACCTGTTGCAGGGATCAATATGTGTCTCAAAGGATCCCCGTACTATGAAATATACTCCCCAGCTACATGAATCAGAGTTCATCCCTGGCCCTATTCAAAGGAAACCTTGATCTTTGCATGGGAAATCACAAGTTTATCCCCAGACTCGCCCCTATGTCTCTGATGGACAGAGGCTGACAGTAATCTAATGTCGCTAATGTTAATGATAATATTGGAGTAATGGGGGTCTACACAAAGAGAAAAAATACATAGTCTCCAATTCTTGCATGTGATAGTAGCTTGCTTCCTGCCACTCCTGATGCATGTTCCTGTGAAGAGAGTAAGATGTGTTATGAGATGGCCTGTCTGAAGATAACAGTTGTCTGATGAATCTTGGTGGTAAGACATAGGGTGCAAACAAAGGTCTCCTTTTCAGTCCATAGGTAATCACCAGGCTATCAGTCTACAGACTATTACAAGTCTAGCCAGCAACCAATGGTCAAAATCAAGTCCTGTAACCTGCATCTATAAAGTAAAGACCTTAACCATTATGGCAACCCCTCCCCATTCTTGTTAATCTCATAACTACAGAAGTTAATCTTACCTTTTAGAAATTTACATTTAAGAGATGAAATTGTCTCAGTGTACCTACCTAGTTTTCATGATACTGCTGGTATACCTTTCTAGTGATTACCATGTCAGCCAGAATAAAATATATTTTTAGAATGTTTTGTAAAACCTATTTAGATGTTCTTGTCTAGACAGATGAAACCGAACCATTTCCGAACACAAGACATTTACAGACATAAGGACCTATGTGCATCAAATGCCATATATGGTTTTGAAACCTGTTCCATTTGTAAATGTAGATATATTTTCACTAGCTTGTCTTTCAGTGCTGATATCCTTTATCTAAAGAAGCATAAAGAATCAGAACTATCCCTCAATATGTCAGTTTTGCACTGATTTATTGTAGCATTTTATTTACTGTTACTATAAAACCTTCCAATATTCTTAGAGTCCCATCTTTCTTTCACTTTCCAAAACGGTTTGTTGCCAGTGTACATCTGTCCTTGTTAGGTCCAGGCTGCAGTAATGTTTGTAGTTAGCCTAAGGTGATATTTCTTACAACTAAGTAGGGGAAGTGCAAAGTGTGAACACAATGGGCCCAATTACAACAGACTTCCTATCAGCGTAAGTGATAACTTACACTGAGAGCAGACTGATAGCAGGTCTTTTGATAGCTGGCCACATGTGTAAGCCTGTTTATAGATAGGCCTTACATGGAAGTAGGTCACTTTCACTGACAGTAAGTCTTGTGGAATCAGGGCAGACTTACGCTGAGTGCACCTTTTTTTGAATCTGGCCCAGTGTATGATATAATTGCCTTCCTAAACCCTTTGTAAAAATGATTTTGCTTACTAACAAACTATGGTAGCATACTACAGAAGCATTTTACAGGCTGATTCTAGAGTGTGGCATATATTCTAAATCTTACTGATTTCTTTTTCTGCAAAGCAGACTGCAATATCTCTTCCTTGCTGTCATAAAAGGAATTAACATCTTCTATTAGTACCTCATATAAATGGAAATCACATGGGTATGGAATATCTTAGCAGTGTTGGGGATCAGAGTCAGGCACCATACAACACATCTAGATAGAAAAACTTCAAAAAATATTTAAGTGGGTGCTTCTTCATTGAAACAGTGATATATACATGAAGAAAACTGTTGGCAGCAGTAATGGAAGCTGAAAACCTTCTATGTTGAGAGTGGCAAAACTATAACATTAGATTGAATGCCAAAATAACAAATTCCATTTGACTGAAACAAAATGACGAAAGCCACTTGAATGAAAATCTATCATAATATGTACGTTACATAGAGGCACATATTCATACATTATATCGCTGCAGTTCCCATGTTCAGAGGGCTGTGCTCTTACCATTACCAAAATATGTTCACTAGTGGTTTACATGTCCTTTTACCAGATCACTATACATTGGTTACACTTCATAACCAAACATTTCTCTTACTCCAAGGTAGATTGATCCTTCCAGTGCAACAGTTTCTCCTAAATGACTTCTAATCATTTTGTTTCAGTCAAACAGCATTCATTATTTTGATATTCATTCTGCTATCATGGAAGCAGGAAACAGAACAGTATGAAATATCTTATATTCCTCAAAAGAGTGATATGAAAAACCAGGATCAAATCTTACTGTCCTCTGTTTTTGTGATCGGGCTACACTGGTCACTAGCTACCTCTACTTTTCTGCACTGGTTACGCTGGGCATAATCTTTTAGCCTCGTACTAGCTGTCCTTGATGGTTGTGGCTATAGCATAATACGTTGTCCCACTTTGTCTAGTTTCCAAGGTACAACATCAGACAAATGATGGAAGAATGTTACAAATCATTCTATAGGACCTAAAATGATAGTCCCAATTAATGTTCATTGGTTCATAGGTTCATAGAAGGTTACCAGACTAATGGCCCTAGAGCCCTTAGAAGCCTATCTATATTTATCCTGAGTTAGCCCAATTGTCAGTGATTAAGTGAGTGAAGTTAACAGACCTAAGGATCTATAGTAGTTAATAACGACTTCCTCTGTCCAGGAGGGAAATGGGTGTCACCCCAGGAGTAAATTTGCAATCACCCATCCATTGATCTAAGTTGTGTCTGAAGATGGTCGGGGAGGGGCTCTATTTCACATGAACTAGAAGCTTGTTCCAGAGAAGGAGTAGTCTCTGGGAGATGTATCTATCTCTCCAGCATGACCTGTTAATGTCAGAGGCTGGGTTAAGATACCTGGAGCGAGTGACCCAAATGCAGTTTGATTTACGAATGTTATAATTTGATCTTTGTCATATTTTTTACTATGAATTAGACTATTGTGTTATCCAAAGAAATATGTAACATAGTTCTTTATTATATCTATCCCTTCTTCTCTACCCAAACTCCTTCATTCAGCTAACAGAATTCTCTCCATTGTCACTGTAAATAACTATCCTCGAAATCTGGTTCTGTGACTCTGTATACAATGTAAATATAAATACTGCTTAGACGTTTGACAGGCTAATTGTAACAACATGCTGTGGTACTAATTTACTTTCTTGTTGTGCATTTAGACAGTTTACTTAGTGTGTTTTTTGTATGTAATTTTATATTGATATGTATGGTTATTGTCTCAGCTTGTTTGTAACCCCAGGGCCGAACTGAAAATGGTCCAAGAGGATCAGTGTAGTTAACAAACACAAATAAAAATCACTAAAATAAGGATTCGCTAATATTTGCTGGGGGGGGGGGGGTCTCATATCTACTAAATCTGAAGGGTGGCTATGATGTGAACATTCAACTTAATCTTAGCAGCTTTTGGAATATCCTGATTTCTGTAGATGTTTCTAACAGTCTGTGTTTTCATCAACAAGCTCACTCTGAGAAATAGTGCAATTAAAAGAGAAAAATCAGACTGTGATATTTCTTTCTCTGTCTTATCACCTGTGTGGTTTCTTAGCATAGAACAAATAAGCACACTGAAATCAAAAATATTTATCAGGGATGCAGAATAAAAATAAAATACTGCCACTTATTTGAAGCATTGACAATACAAAAAAGACTGTAACTTTACTGTAAGGAGTTAGCCCAGTAAACCGAAAAACAAAGCTTCCATGGAATCCAATGCTCTTCCTGTTATTTCCTGCTAGGAGAATTGCAATACTAGAATTATAACAAATAGAAAATACAATTAATTATAATAACAACAAATTACTACCTCATCAAAGCTACATTTAAATAATTAAATGCGTAAGAATATGATGCTGAAATAAATGCCACATATGTACCAAGAGGTTTTATTGCCTTCCGGTTATAAATCCCTAGAATGATCCAGCCTAAGGATACAAATGCCAGTCATCATCACCAAACTATGTATTTCTGATTCTTGTGTTTATTTAACTAGATAGTTAAACACAAGCCACCATATGCAAAGATTGATCATACTATGTTAGGACATTAGGCATTACAGTTTCTCAGTTACAGTGGAAAATAGCACAGAATTACATTTCTGAAGTGAGAGAAAACTAACTACAATACTTTGTAAAACCTGTGCAACAATGGACATAGAGCAAATCTATGCCACTAAATATACAGAGCTTTAAGGAAGTTTGTGTACAGTGAAATTAAGCATGGCCAAACAATTACAGATTCCAGGTGATTCAAACAGCTCATGGAATGACTTAATCAGAAACTGTTGCATACCACAACCGATGAGGGACAGCCTATGGTGAGTGTGCAGCTGACAAATGAATCCATAAGTATAATATGGCTGGAGCACTTGCATCAACATACTTGGTGGTGCTGCTGTAGCGTTGTCGCCTCATAGCAAGATGTTGTCCCGTTCGATTCTCAGCTAGAGCGTGTTCTGTGTGGAGGCATACGTGAATGGGTCATGCCTTCGTTGAAGGTTGTGCATCAGGGTTGGTAACCTGGTACATAAAAATCCACTACCAATCATTAGCGGACCGGAGTGCCGCTGCGGTGACCCCTAACCGGGAAAAGCCGAAAGACACAAACAAACTTGGATCAACATACTTCCATGAGACCATTTAATACTGTATACAAAAGCAAGAAGACAAAAAAGAGAAGGAAACAGCAACAGAAAGAAAAGGTTACTTACGATCACCATAATATAACTATTAATCACCTTGC
Source organism: Protopterus annectens (assembly GCF_019279795.1). Taxonomy (NCBI): domain Eukaryota; kingdom Metazoa; phylum Chordata; order Ceratodontiformes; family Protopteridae; genus Protopterus; species Protopterus annectens. Next base: position 343,577,102 of record NC_056748.1, on the reverse strand, counting down.
AACTCTTTCATATACCATAATAAGTGAAGTTATGCCACCATTCTGCTCAGAAAAATCAGTCAATGGATGCATACAAGCATGTACTCAAGCACACACACACACACACACACACACACACACACACACACACACACATACACACACACAAATGCATGCACATATGCACATCTGCACACACACACACACACACACACACACACACACACACACACACACACACACACACACACACACACACACACACGCACACACACAAATGCATGCACATATGCACATCTGCACATCTGCACACACACACACACACACACAAATGCACACACACACACACACACACACACATATATATATATATATATATATATATATATATATATATATATATATATATGTGTGTGTGTGTGTGTGTGTGTGTGTGTATGTACATAGATGATTATGATCGGTTCACCAATCATAACCTGTTTATTATGTGTTCAAGACATGGTTGCCAAGAAATTCACCTCTTGAACAAAGCTCAAGGGGTGAAATGGCAATATCTGAGTCACGCACCACCCTGGATGCACAGTAGCAAACACCACCTCCACTTGTCCCATCTCATGAATAAACAACTTGATTGATAAGGCAGGTGTGTTCGCATTCTAAAATAAAAGAAAATGTATGGAGAAAATCGATGTCTGTGCAGTAACAGAAACCTGGTTCAAGGCTCCTGAGAGCACCCCAGCACTACCAGGTTATAACTCATACCATGCGTTTCGGCCCCAAAACTCGGACCAAAGCGCAAAAGGAGGGGGGGTATCTATATTCATCAAAGATACCTACACCTCCAGGTTAGTGGCACTGCACGAAGCATCGGAAACCATCCATGTGCAACTAACAGCGGGAAAAACTGCCTTTCAGTTTGTAGCCTGCTACAGAACACCCTCCCTATTACAGGAACCCCACTTGGTATGCCTGAGAACACTGGAGAATATGAAGTCTCTCCAAACACTATGTTATTGGGTGACTTCAACTACCCAAACATTGACTGGGAAAACTACTCAAGCCCAAACACCCTCGCCCAACGGTTCCTTGAATTTATAAACTCTAACGCAATGGAACAACTGGTCACCACTCCCACAAGAGGGAACAACATATTGGACCTGGTCATCACCAACATGGGGACTCTATGTTCCACACCAGAGGTAAACCCCTCATTGGTAAGATCAGACCATAAACAAATTTCCCTGGACATCCATATCCCGTCCCCACCCCCAGCCAAGGAAATCACTGTAAAGAATTTCTCAAAAGCCAACTTTGCACTTCTCAAGACTGAGGTGGAATCCTTCAAAGCCCCTGGGCCAGAGGATAATACAGCCCAATCCGCAGAATCCTTTACAAATGCATTCTATGAGCACCTGCACGAACGCATGGATCGTGCTATCCCAAATAAAACCAAGACTCACTCCTCCAAAAACAGGAGATCAGTTTGGTGGACCCCGGCCATAAATAAGCTATACAACAGAAGGAGGAAGCTACTACATGACAGAGCAAAATCCCAAAAAGGGAAGGCATCTCTGATCAGTATTAGCAAGAAACTTCGATCCCTCATAAAATCATCAAAGGCCAGTTTCGAAAGAAAATTGCCCTAGACACTAAAGATAATCACAAGGCCTTCTTTAGTTATGTCAGAAACATGGGTGGAAACTCCCAGATATGCTCTGAATTGTTGCATAACAGTACAAAATATACCAAACCTACAGACATAGCCAACATCCTGGCAGACAGATTCAGCGCAAACTTCTCCCCCCCCTCCCCCCCCAAGGAGCAAACGCCTATCCCAACTGAATGTAACCTCCCTGACATCACAGATGCACAGGTGAAAGCTGCCCTCTCCAAAGCAAAAAACACAGCATCTATGGGATCGGACGGTGTCCCAGGCTGTGTCTTACACAAGCTCCAAGAAGAACTGAACCCTCACATTAAGTCACTGTTCAAACTTAGCCTTACTACAGGATATGTACCCAAAGAATGGCATACAGCTACAGTGGTCCCACTCCACAAAGGTGGTGCCACAACGGATCCCAGAAACTATCGCCCCATAAGCCCATAAGCCTGACTAGTCTGGTCTGTAAAGCTATGGAGCGTATTATCATGGAACTCATAAACAAAGACATTGGGAGCCTCCAGACACTGGACCCTACCCAATTCAGCTTTATTAAGGGCAAATCTTGCCTCTTAAACCTAGTTGATTTCTTTGAAACAGTTACCAAAGCCATAGATGAGGGCTAGGTAGTCCACACAGCCTACCTGGACCTCGCAAAAGCCTTCGACACAATACCCCACTTGGGTATCATAAATAAGCTTACCAGCTTAAATATCAACCCCTATATCACAAGATGGGTTGCAAACTGGCTCAGAGATAGAACCCACATGGTCAGAATCGCAAGTGCCATGTCCGAATCCAAACCAGTTACAAGTGGCATCCCGCAGGGCTCAGTTCTGGGACCTCTCTTGTTCGGTATATACTTCTCTGAGGTTCAGGCTAACACGGGGGGATTATGGCTGACAAAGTTCGCAGATGACTGCAAACTGGGGGCCATAATCGAATCTCCAGCTGACACAAGCATCCTCCAAAAGGGTCTCACAGAGACGGATGCTTGGTGCCAGAGCCACAGCCTCAAGCTAAATGCTAAAAAGTGCATAGTCATCCCCTTTGGGAAAAACAAGGTGCCCACAAATTATCACATAGGTGGTAATCCATTAAGTACGGAAGAAGTAATTAGAGATTTGGGGACCAACGTAGATAGTAATCTCTCCTTTGATAATCACATTGCCAAAGTGGTTAGAAAGACCTTCTATATAGCCCACCTTATCACAAAAGGGTTTGCATCTAGATGAAGAGAGGTCATTGTGCCCCACTACTCATCACTCATCAGGCCCATAATTGAATACAATGCCCCTTTTGGGATGTACCTTACCCGATACCTGCAGCAACTGGAAAGACCCCAAAAGTACCTCACCAAGAGGATCATGGGCTACAAACAGATGTCCTATGCAGCTCGACTAAAGAAACTCCAGCTCTACTCAGTTGCTTACCGTATACTCAGAGGCGATCTATGCCTGACGTACAAAGCCATGTCAAACTCAGAATTAATGGACATGCTTCACCTCAAAAAATCCAAGTCCCTTAGAGCTACACGCTCCAGGGACCTAAACCTCAGAACAAAAATAAATAGGACATGCTGGAGGGACAGATTCATTTCCCAGAGGCTCCCCTCACTCTGGAATAGAATCCCAATTCATGTTAGACATAGCCCCTTGCTGACCCTCTTCAAGCGAAATTTGGACGCGTGGATGGGAAATCACAAATTCACCCCTGGGATCTCTCCTGTGTCCCTGCTTGACAGAGGCACAGTAAACTAATCTTAAAAGGGTACCTTATGTGACCTACTTTACAGAGGCACAGTAGGCTAATCTAATAGGGAGGCGGAAGCCAAATACACTCTGGCTAGGCTTATAAATGCCCTAGGGCAGATAGCCTAGTATCTACCTATGAACCTATGAACCTACAGTGTAAGTGCTTTCAAACCAGTATCATTTTTTAGCAAACATTCTAAAAACTCCATCTTGCACATAAAAAAAAAAAAACAACCTTCAGGTAGAAGAGAAGCATTTCCCACCATTAAGGGTGCTACATATTTCTATTCATTTTATTTCTGTCCCTTCTTTCATAAAGGTATTAGCCTACGTGTGTTCGTGAAGTAACCTGGGTTATTCTCCCCAACACTACCATGTGCAAAGATATTTCTGACTGTAGGAGTCAGCAAGAGAGCTAATGTTCAATGCAGCCAATGAATAAAAATAGTTGAGGCAAAAGGAAATTTTCTTTTTTTCTGTCAGTTAGAAATGGTAATTTTGTATTTCCTAGACAGGTTTTATTTTGGACACCTCAGTATTTAGAACTCATTATGGTGTGGAAACATGAAGACAGTTATACTTGTTACAGAGATTAATAAACCTTCTTCTGATTTTACTCCTTCCCATTTCATGACAAAAACTATGTAAAGTGGCGTAAATTATGTTTCAGCTTATTGCAGATTGAAAGAACTAGGAGGACCCCATTCTCTGGGTCTATCATTCCATAAGTATAACTCTCTGTTTTTGTCCAGTCCCTTATAACATTTTTGATTTTCAAGTAAGTCGCTCAGGATTCCAGCTGGTCAACAATGCATGCAGTCAGAAAATGTATGTTGAAAAACTGTTCTACTAACTCTCTAAGTCAGAACAATATTTAAAATTTCACTGATTTATTGGCTCTTGTCTCACTGCATCTATGCTAAAGTAGAAGCATAGCAAATTGTCCTAATTTCTAGTCCATAATGATACAATTATGTTAAACTACTGAAGTAAAACCTGTAATGCTTCATCCAGAAGTAGAAAACAAATATTATAGATTACCACAGTGAAACATAATCACACCACAGTAATTTAAACTAGTATGCATTTATTCTATCTTTCTTTTGGGAATGGTGTCATATCCTGATAATGGTACTACTCCTCTGGTTCATTAGCAATCTCCCTAAAACATTTATGTATCATGTGTTAACAGCGCAGGGTCTCATCATATATTATTGCACAGAACAGCCTTCTCATTTTGCAAAGAAGTTCTGATTGGTATTAAATCAAACTAATATGAAGTTATGTTTGTATCTACTCTGCACAATTCTTTTCTTCAGTGTACACAGACTGCAAACATTGCATTAACACTGTTATTGCAGACATGGCAATATCTCCAATGTGCACCACACTGGACTTTTTGCCATAATACCAAAGAAGTAAGTGTTGACAGCTCATGCAACCACAAATGTGACAGGTCTTGCAGTCAATGCTGTCTTATCATTCTAGCCACACCCAGAGCTGCACGAAAAGTCAGGTGTATTGCTGATTTCAGATATCTCCAGTAAACTTCTTGGCATCAATGTGGAAAACACATAATTTAAGGCTATTGTTATGACCTACCGCTGGAACAGTAATCAAGGAGCCTCAGTCCTCATCACTGGCAACAGTAGGGGGCGTTCACTGGCAGGATAACAGGTATACACACTGTATTTCCAGATGCAGCACTCTGTATCAAGTGTAATTTCCCTTAAGATCACACAGAGACCACAGTCAAGCCAGGGCGGGTTCCGCTACCTTTCTTCAGATCCCCAGTAAGACTGCCCACTGCCACAGCTATAGAGTTCAGATCTCAGCTAAGTGACCAAGCCAAGTCCTCCAGCACCCTCTCTGTCCAACTAATGCTTCATGTCCCTGCCCAAGTAGCTTACACACACATTCTTTGAGGTTTGACTTACACACACACACACACACACACACACACACACACACACACACACACACACACACACACACACACACACACCTGGGAAAGGCTGGAACAGGCTTACTAGCTATGCCCCCTTCTGCCCAGACTATAAGGTAGTTTTCACTGCCACCAGTAACTCCTTATCAGCTACTTTAAGGCCCTTAAAGGGTGTCCAAACCTACTGTGTAGTATCAATACTAATGCAAATGGTAGTTTGACCAAGAGCAAAGCTATTAAGAGTAACCCACACAGTGTCACCAAATAAATATGCAAGTACTCTCAAAACGTAAATATCTCTACAAAGATCAGCCACAATGAAAGGTTTAAATATATTTAATAATAAATAATAAAAGAACAAGACAATACTAAATATATATTCACAGTGACATCATAGTTCAAAGCCACAGGAAATATTTAAAATGACATTGCAGTACAGGCTCACACAAATATAAAAAAAAATCTAAACTAAATTTCACTATATTCCTGACTGTATCTAAGAGAATTATACTGTTCCTTTGAAACTTACTTCATTAAAGCAAGGTAGATATGTGGTGAATGGTTCTTGTCAGGTTCAAGACTGAATATAGAATGCACTGTCTCACTAAGAAACTTCTCAAATTAATATCTAACATATTACTGCTGGGATAGCTTGCAGAATGACATAATTTCTGGCCATCTGACTTCTAGTTCCCAGGACAAAATCTCCATTGCTAGAAGCTAGCAGCATTTAGAATCTACCTGTAAAAATATACAGACAATGACTTTTGCTGAGATCTTTGGCAGATGCTGGAAGTCATAAAACAATTGCATTCCTTCATGCTTCAAAAGTTGCAATTAGTTCACTCCAATGACAATACAGAAAGCTTGCTAGAACAAGCTTTGTGGCTCTAGCTGCATGGAAAACTTGAGTGATAATCTCTTTATTGCACAGCCTATAGAGAATTTAATTTCAGATATTTTATTAAAAGTTTGCTGGACTGAGATTAACCCTCCAGTTTCCTCTGTTAAGCATACACATTTAAACAGTTACAATAGTGCATGTACATTTCTGTTCTCTTCCAGTAGGGCACACTCTAGCTACATTTCAAACACATAACTCTACAAATACCTTTTCAACACACACATCTGTACAAGCAGTTTGATATACACAACATATACTTCTAAGACATTTGTAACACAAGCATCTTGTATAAATCATTTTGATATTCATCAATGACATATACGTATTTACAAAATTCCAGCTAGCTGTGTTGGTAGCATCTTCATTTGTCACACTTCTTCCCCCCTTTGAAGACTCAAGCTAGTTTATCAAATGACCCTTGAGAAACATTGCTTGAGAGGAATGAGCCTATCCAGGATTATATTACTGCATTCCCTGTCTTGAGAACACATCTGCATTGGCATTGCTGACGCCACAATGGTGTTGCACTGTCATATCATATGCCTGCAACCCTCATCTCCACCATAGTAACTTGGGATTTTGCTGGTTGGCTTCCTGTAGCCATAGATCCCCTTCAGACTCTTCCTACCTTCTATTGCAAATACATAACACCAGGTCCTCCCTTATCATGGTAATGTTTCATGGTGTTAACATGGTACAGTTTGTGCCCCTGCCTCCTGCCTAGAAGTTCTACCATGTAGTTAACATCACTAACCTTCATTACTACTTTGAAGGGTCCTACCCAAGGTGTCTGCAGCTTATTGTGCCTGTCAGGAATGAGAACCATAACCTGCTGCCCCACCCCCACCATACTCTCTAGCTCGACCATTCCTGTCATACCACACATTTTTCTGCTGTTGGGCTTTTGCCAGGTTCTCCTGGGCCAGGCCCATGAGTTTCCTGAGCCTTTTCCTGATGTTTAGGACATATGCCACAACAGACTCCTTGTGGGATTCACTCTCACCCTCCCACTCATCGCGAATCAAATCTAGACGTCCCCTGCCCCTATGCCCATACAGCAACTCAAAGGGTGAAAAACTTGTGGATTTCTGGGGCACCTCTCTGTAAGCAAACAACAGATGGGGCAAATATTTGTCTGACTCCTTCTTAAACTGGTCTGCAAATGCCTGCAGCATGTTTTTTAGTGTAGAAATTAACCTTCTACAAAACCATTAGTAACTATAAACTCACAAAGCAAAGGGGAGAGGTAACACAGGTAATATGGAAACGTTGGGAGCTTCAAAGCTGTAGGGGTTTAAGGACTGATAAAGAAAGACAGTTCACTTATAAAAGGGTGAGTCTTAAGGAGCAATTCTAACTATGTGATTTTTTTTTCAAATCATATACAATGCAGAATGGTCACCTATGGGTATTTCATTTTTTTCAGATCTTTGGGCTAAATGGGTGACACTGAGTAAATATGGGAGGAAAAGATATAAGCTGAAGGTATTAAGAAATTAAATGGTGTAAGTATTAATACAAGGACGTATATTAAGAAGCATTATATATCATGGAAAGATCATAACAATGTTGCTCTTTTTTTGAAAACTTTACAATGGTGGGTTGTATAAAAAGAAAACTATAAGAACTATATAGAAATGGAAAATATATTTCTAATGTTGAAGAAAATAAAGTACAAAGTTACTGATATGATGAATGCATTAGAGTATGGAGACACTGTATATTGAAAATCAGAATGAGACATTTATGAAGAAAATAAAAGAGGGCAAAATGATTTTTTCAAAGTCAGCAGTTTTTTACTGCAGGGAAAATGAGGTGTCATGTTTTTAAGGAAAAAAGGTTAAACAAGAAAAAAACATATTGGAAAATATTATGAGAAGCTATGGGGAGTTTCTGACAAAAAAGAAAGAAGTGAAAGAATATATTACTGAATTATATATAGAGGAGAGCAGAAGGGAAATATTAGTTTCGAAAGTGAAATCATAAGTGATGAGGCAAATAAAGTATTAATTAATAAGATAACTCTTTAAGAATTAGATGAAGTTTGGGGTAAAGCAGAATAATCTTCAGCACCGGGGATAGATTTGGTTGGATTATAGATTCTATAAAGAAATGAGGACAGAAGTTTTTTGGGGGGGGGGGGGTCTAAATGAATGGCAAGATGAAGGTCTTCAACAGGATGAAATATGTGAAGTTATTATTAAGCTTTTATAGAAAAATGGGGATAGGTCATATTAAGAAATTGGATTGATGATGCTTACTAACAGTGATGATAAGATTATCGTGAAAATCATGGAAATACAATGTGAGACAGCTTTTTCAAAAAAAAATATATATATATATATATATATATATATATATATAGTATAAAAAATAGGCAGAAGAGGGTACGATTTTCTTCCATTTGTTATACAGCCTGTTGATGATGTGATTCCACCAAGGTGGCTTGTTTTTGAGTTAGTTTTTATACTTCTTCCTGGTGGGTACAGCTGCCTCTGGCAGCTATTAACATGTGTAAATAGGGTTTCTGTGAACAGTTCTGCAATAGGCAGCAATGTTCTCATGATTTATAGGGGCTTGAAATTTTGACAGGTTATCACATAATAGTAGGAAATTAGTCTTAGAGTAGTTCTTGAATATTCCAGGGTTATCTGGGGTTCCAGGTTTCATTTTTACTTCAAAGGAGACCATTTTGTGGTCTGACCTTACTAGAGAAGGCATCACACTAAGGGGGTATGCAGCACTCTCCCATATTAGTGATGACTAGATCCAGTATGGTTGCACCCCTTATTGGTGTATTGACAGTCTGGTCCAGAGTTTGTGTTTACAAAATCCAGGAATCTCTGACCCTGTACATTTGGTGTCGTATATGATTCCCAGTTAATAGTGGGGTAACTAAGGGCACACATGAATATGGTATTGGGTTGAATGGTGAGTGTTTCCAATAAGTTTAAATACATGGTATGGGTTTCCTAGGTCATGGGGGGGGGGGCTATATCTTGTAATGAAGTTGTATTACATTTTTCCTACGGTGCTGTGAATGTGGAGAAGCTCAAGTGCATAGACCTGTCTAACCAGCCTTGAGGTATATTTATGTTTGATGTAAACCGAGACACCTCCACTTTTCGTCCCTGTGTATATTGTAGCTGGTCTAAATGTAGAAGGGATTGTAACCTTTCATTGCGGTGTGCTCTCCGCGGCTTTAAACCATGTTTCAGTGACCATGCTTGATGAACATTCTCTAGAGTGAAGACAGCTTCTAGAAGTGGAGTTTTTTGTTTAGATTCCTAGCACTGAGCAGTAACACCTATAGTTTTTCTTAGTTTTGATTTGCTATGTCAGAAGTACTTTCAGTATGGCATTCCTAAAAAGGCACTATGGGGGAAGGCAATGTTTTAGCTAATATTCGAAAACCTGGAAGGGAGAGGTGCAGACCATCCCTAGCAAACCAGCATGGTCTTTTGACCATCTCCTTCCATGCTGACAAATTTTGCACCCCCTAAGAATGACACCAAAAACTAAGCCAATTATTAAATTCAGTCATCTTTTGTTCATATTGTGGCATTATCCTTGAAGAAGGTAAAATGTTGCTCTGTCCTAGGGCATACCAGCCTGAGACACATATTCTCAAAACTCCATGATATCTCTCTTCATATAGTCTAGGGAGTACATCTCAGGTCATTTGCACCAACGTGGACAATGATTAAATTATACTGGTAATTGAGATCCAATGACCTGAGTGCATGTATAATGTGGCAGATTCTAGAGAGCCACTAATCTTTAAACAGGAAGATAGATTGGAAGGGGTGGTCACTTTTTGCATTCTGGTTCTATGGAATACAGTGGGATGACCAATAAATTTAAATAGTGTACTCACCAACATGGGAGAGCATTGCACCCCCCCCACTGCACCTACGTCACCCCCACCCATGTAACATCCTCTTTAATGAAGTCAGATCATAAAACTGTCTCCCTCAAAATAAAAATCAGTCTGGAAACCCCAACTAACCTGTAACAGTTAAGAACTATATTAAAGCAAACAACATCCTATTAAGCAACAGTTTCTAAAATTCTTAGTTCCCCCAAACCCCAAAAACACATGTACCTGTGCAGAATTATTTACAGACACCCTGTACAAACATGTAAATGGTTGCATTGTGGCTGCCATACCTACCCAGAAGTAAGCCCAGATATAACACCAAAAACAAACCGCACTGGTGGAATCCTTACCTTAACAGGCTGTATAACAAAAGAAAAAAACAAACTCATGGCCAGAATGAGCAAGAGGAACTTTCAGAGAGACTTGAGCTCTGTGAGTCAACTAAACAGGAAACTAAGAGGTCTAATAAAGTCCAACAAAGCCATTTATGAGATCAGGTTGACCTCCCACGCTAAGGACAATCACAAGGCTTTCTTCAGCTATGTCAGGAACCTTAAAGGTGATACAAAGTTGTGTCCAGAACTGGTGGTAAATTGCACAAGGTTCACTGACCAATGTGACATAACAAATCTACTGAGTGATATATTTAGCTCTAACTTCACTTCCCCACTACCACCTGTGAAATCCCTTCCCTCATAGCCCCCCAACTGTCAACAGGGAGCAGGTCCTGGAGGTGCTCTCCAAAATCAAAAGCACTGCTCCAGTGGGCCCTGATAATAACCCTGGCTGCCTCCTAAATAGCTTAAAACTTGACCTAGCAGGACCACCTCAGGCACTCTTCAGCTATAGTCTCAAAATAAGTTACATGCCAGGTGAAATTGAGGGCTGCAGTGATCATCCCTCTTCATAACAGTGGACCATCAAATGACCCCAGGAACTATTGACCCATCAGTTTGATATGCAAAGCCATGGAACAAATTATCATGGAAGTGATCAACAAGGACATTGGCAGCCTACAGACACTGGACACATCCCAGTTTGGCTCTGTTAAGGGAAAGTATTACCTACTTAACATGGTAGACTTATTTGAGAGGGTCACCTAAGCTATGGATGAGGGGAAAATGGTTCATACCACCTACCTGGACTTGGCCAAGGCATTTGATACAATACCCTACTTGGGTATCGTTGACAATTTTTCAAAACTAGGCATAAATCCCTACATAACTCACTGGATTGCCAGCTGGCTCACAGATAGAACCCAAGAAGCCAGATTAGGTAAGACCACCTCCGCCAAGAGACTAGTCACCAGCAAAGTTCACCAGGGCTCCATGTTATGCCCGCTCTTGTTTGGCATCTACTTGTCAGGAGTCACAGTCAATGTCAAATGCCTGTGGCTCACCAAGTTCCCAGATCACTGCAAAATAGGAGCTATCATAGATTCTCCTCATGATACCAACATCCTACAAGAGGCTCTAACACAAACAAATGACTGGTGTGAAAGCCCCAGATTAAAACTCAGTGCAAAGAAATGCATTACAGTGCCCTTTGGAAAAGCATCCACCCAAGCTAATTACTTCATTGACAAGACACTCCTAAGAGTTGACATGATAGTTAGGGATCTGGGAATAAATGTAAACAGTAACCTGGCATTCGACTAACATGTAGCCACGACAATAAGAAAATCATCTGATGTCATCAAACTCATAAGCATTGAGGTCCAAGGAAGTAATAACAATACTCTACTAATCCTTTATCAGACCTATCAGACCCATCATTGAGTACAATGCCCCCTTTGGCATGTACCTAACTAGGCACTTGCAATGTCTTCAAAGGTTCCTCACCAGGAGAATCCAGAGTATGAATACCCTGTCCTACACAGATTACCTTAAGGTCCTATCTCGGTACTCATTCTCTTGCAGGTTACTGAGAGGTGATCTATGCCTAGCATATAAGGCATCCTCAACTCCAACTTTGATGGATCTCTTACATGTCTTCTAGACAAACAGAACCAGAAACACTAGATCCAAGGACCCAGACTTTGTCTCTGACATAAATAGAACCTGGTGGAGGGACCGATATGTATCTCAAAGGATCCCTGCTTTATGGACTCTGCTCCCCAGCTGCGTGAAGCAGAGTTCATCCATGGCCTTATTCAAAAGAAACCTTGACCTTTGGATGGGAAATCAGAAATTCACTCCCAGTCTGGCCCGTAATTCCCTGTTGGACAGAGGCTGACAGTAATCTAACATAGCTGATGTTAATGATAATACTAGAGTAATGGAGGGCTACACAATTTATTTGTTTATTTGACATCTGTTGACCGGGTTAGTCCAGCTGGGCCAGAGCCCTTTTTCAGTGGAGATCCAGGGAGGAAAGCTCCAGAAACACATAACTACATAAAAATAATACATAGCTAGATAAACATAGATGCCAGCAGTAACAATAAATTAGGTTAAAATAATAGAAATTAAGATTCAAAATGATTAATAAGCACACCTGGTACAATACAGAGTAAGAAATCAAATAGGGAAATTACATTCTTCATATTCAGTTCAGCTGAATAGCTGCAGGGGGTAGGACTAATTATAACACAATAAAGTCTACAGTAATCATGCAGGTACAAGGTTGAAAACTAGAACTAGTAAGAGTAATGTAGAGAAGCGTAGTGGAAAAGAAGGGAGGTAGAGCGAAGTAGGTATGGAAGAAAGGTGGGAGGTAGAATGGCAGAGAGGTATAAAGTCAATCAGGGGGATGATTACACAGACATAACCTTGCATTGCTTAGGTGTTTTTTACAGCATTTCTGAACTGGTGTTTAGGCTTAAAATTTCGAATGTCCAGTGGAAGCTTATTCCAGTTCACAGCTGGGGAGTAGCTGTAGAAGTTCTTGCCTATTTTGATTTTTGGCTTGGGTATAGAAAGGAGATGTTCAGAGCTCTGAAGGGTTCTAGGTGGGGAGTAGGTGGAGATAATAGAGATAATGCTGGCACAGAAGGAGGGCAGGTGCAGTATAGAATGAATTATCTGAAGTTGAGAGAGAAGGTTGTGGGGAAGTTCTAACCAATTTAGTTTCCTGAGGGCTAAGCAGTGATGAGAATGTCAGGAGTGTTCAGCAGCAAATTTGGCCACCTTGTTGTAAGTGGACTCTAGTTTAAAGAGTAGTGTGGCTTGTAAGTTGATGAGGATTTGAGAGCCATAGAGAAGGGTCAGGAGTAGGTAGGCATGGGATAGGGCTATTTTAGCTTTACTGGATAAAATGTTTTTATTCCTGTAGAGGAGGCCATGTTTTTTGTGGGTTTTCTTCCTCAAATTCTTTTTTTTTTCAAATGCATTTGAATGAATTCCATAGTATTTATACATAACATCTTAAATAACTATGTACACTATTTACATTAGCCTGACACTACAACAGATCCTAATGTATACAGTAACTTTATAAGTATGTCCAATCCATTATCAGAGTGTTTTATCAATTATTGTATAGTATCAATCAGCGATAAGACTTTTCCCCAAGGACTGTTGATAAATGGCTTTGGATAAAGTCTTAGTTCTTTAATTTTAATTTTCAATAATGCTGTGGTCTTCAGTAGGCTGTAGAAGTCTTCCAAAGTTGGTGCTGTGTTTGTATTGCATCTTCTTGTTATACACTTCCTTGAAATTGCAAGTATAGTCCATAGTAGATACATGTTTGACCTATTCAAATGAGGACCTTTGTTCACATTTAATAATACAAGAGCTTTAGTTAAATGAAATGATTCATTAAATAAAGCTTGTAGAAAGTTATTAATACCATTCCAAAATGGCTAATTGTAACACAGTCAAAGAAAATGCGGTTCCAATCCGCATTGTGTACTTGCTCACATCTCCAACATATTCCTTTTATGGAAGAACTAATTTTACTGATTCTGTCTGGGGTTAAGAATGCTCTGTGCAAGCATTTCCAATTAAAAACTTTCCAGTATTGTGTAAAGGATATATAGTTTATCAATAATAAGATATTTGTTTTAATATCTTCAGTTAACTGTATTGAGTGTTCTTTTTTTATATATTTCCGATATGCAGTTTTGGGTGTTGTTTTATAGTTTATCAATATTTTATAAAATTTTGAAATACTGTTTTCCATGTCCGAGTCATTATATATGATTTCATATATGTATTTCGTAAATTTAGGTATTTCTTTAAATGAAGAATTGTTAATTATTCTAGTTAAATCTTGCAAATATGACAGAATACTCTGTAAAGTTAGCCAGTCCTGTTATGGAATTTTGTATGTTCTTTTTATTACTTGCATATGTAAAACTTTTAGTTCTTTGATACATTGGAGCCAACAAACAAATCCTTTCTGTTGCCAGGAATTACTAATTTCTCTATATATTTTATGTGGAAAGTTCTTTGTGACTATAAATGGTGTTAAAAGATCAAACCAGATTTTAAATCTATATTTGCTTTAATAATTTTCCTAAATGAGTCAATGTAATAATTAATCAAAGGAAAGAAGGTTAATCAAAGAAGGTTACTGTTAACTACCTGTCGGGCACCAGGATCCGCCACATAACACAAGCACTCAGGTCACTACAGAACAAGTACAAATATAATTTTGTCATTGTCCATGTTGGTGTGAATGACCTGAGCCGTACCTCTCCAGACTACATTAAAAGAGACATGGACGAACTCTCTGATCACGTAGCCCAGGCCAGTATGACCCTGACCCTGAGTAGCATCCTGCCCTCACCAAGAATGATACCATGGTATAAAGAAAAAATTCTCAATTTCTACAACTGGCTAAGTTTCTGGTGTCATTCAAAAGGGATCCAGTGTCTGTCCGCCTGGGATGACATGCTTGACAAGCCACACTGCTTCGCTAGAGATGGCTTGCACCTGTCATCCTTAGGCTTTTGAATACTGGCCAAGGCTCTTGCCACCCCCATAGTGCCTTTTTTAGGCAAGGCTCAAAAGACAAACCTACCACCGTAAATAGCACAAGTAACAAAAAACTGAGGGTAGTGCTACTCAATGCCAGAAGTCTGAACCTCAAAATGCATGCACTCGAGGCACTCCTCAGTATGGAGAAAATCGATATATGTGCAGTAACAGAAACCTGGTTTAAGGCTCCAGAGAGCACCCCAGCACTACCAGACTGCAACTCATACCATACATTTCGGCCACAGTACCCAAACCAAAATACAAAAGGTGGGGGCGTATCCATATTCATCAAGGATACCCACACCTCCAGGTTAGTGGCACAGCACGATGCTTCAGAGATCATCCACGTGCAACTAACAATGGGCAAAACTGCAATTCACCCACCATGTCCCAGGACCCCCATTCCGTGATCCTGGAAACACTGGGAAACATAAAGGTCCTACCAAACACCCTAATATTGGGTGATTTCAATTATCCAAACATTAACTGGGAGAACTACTCAAGTACTAACTCTCTTGCCCAACATTTCCTGGAATTTATAAACTCAAATGCCCTGGTTCAACTGGTCAACACTCCCACCAGAGGTGACAACATATTGGACCTGGTCATCACCAACATGGGTGACCGGTGTTCCACACCGGAGGTCAACCCCTCGCTGGTTAGATCTGACCATAAACAAATCACTTTGGATATCCACATTCCGCCCCCACCCCCGGACAAGAAAACCACCATGAAAAACTTTTCAAAAGCAAACTTCACGTTACTTAAGACCATGGTGGAAAGTTTCAAAGCCCCCATGCTGAAGGATTCTTTACTAATGCATTCTACGGGCACCTACAAGAATGCATGGATCATGCCATCCCAAGCAAAACCAAGACTCACTCCTCCAAGAAAAGGAAACCAGTCTGGTGGACTCCTGCCATAAACAAGCTATACAATAGAAGGAGGAACCTAGTACAGAAAAGAGTAAAATCCCAAGAAGGGAAGACATCCCTTATCAGTATCAGCATGAAACTATGATCCCTCATAAAATCATCCAAGGCGAGCTTTGAAAGAAAAATTGCTAAGGACTTCAAATATAACCACAAGGCATTCTTTAGTTATGTCAAGAATCTAAGTGGCAATGCTCAGATCTGCTCAGAGTTAGTGCAGAATGGCACAAAATACACTGAACCAACTGATATCACCAACATCTTGGCAGACAGGTTCAGCGTAAACTTCACCCCCCCCCCTCACCTCCAAGAGGGCCCATAACCATACCAGAAAAATGTAGAGTCCCTGAAATCACAGACACTCAGGTTAAAACAGCCCTCTCCAAAGCCAAAAACACAGCATCAATGGGACCGGATGGTGTCCCAGGCTGCATCCTACACAAGCTCAAAGACGAACTAACCCCTCACCTAAACACACTGTTCAAACTCAGCCTCTCCACAGGCTACGTACCCATAGAGTGGCACACAGCAGCGGTTATTCTGCTCCACAAAGGTGGAGCTACAACAGACCCCGGGAACTATCGCCCTATAAGCCTGACTAGCTTGGTCTGCAAGGCTATGGAGCGCATCATCATGGAGCTCATTAACAGAGACATTGGGAACCTCCAAACACTGGACCCTACCCTACTTTGTTAAGGGCAGATCATGCCTCCTAAACCTGGGGGATTTCTTTGAGACAGTTACCAAGGCTATAGATGAGGGAAAGGTGGTACACACAGCCCACCTAGACCTCGCAAAGGCCTTCAACACCATTCCCCATTCTGGTATTATAGAAAAGCTCACCAGCCTGAACATAAACCCCTACGTCACAAGATGGGTTGTCAACTGGCTCATGGACAGAACCCACATGGTGAGAGCTGCGGGAGCTAGGTCCGACTCTAAATCAGTTACAAGTGAAGTTCCCCAGGGCTCAGTCCTAGGGCTCCTCCTGTTCGGCATATACTTCTCCGAGGTACAGGCAAGCACAGGAGGACTATGGCTGACCAAGTTCGCAGATGACTGCAAACTAGGGGCTATAACTGACTCTCCGGCTGACACAGACATCCTCCAAAAGGGTCTCACTGAGACGGATACCTGGTGTCAAAATCATGGCCTCGAGCTAAATGCCAAAAAGTGCATAGTCATCCCCTTTGGAAAAAATAAAGTACCCACAAACTACCACATAAGTGGTAGTCCCCCAAATACAGAAGATGTAATAAGGGATCTGGGGACCCAAGTAGATAGTAATCTCACCTTTGTTAATCACATTGCCAAAGTGGTTAAAAATCCTTCTACGTGGCCCACCTAATCACAAAAAGGTTCGCATCCAGATCAAAAGAGGTCATTGTGCCCCTCTACTCATCACTCATCAGAACCATCATAGAGTACAACGCCCCATTTGGGATGTACCTTACAAGACACCTGCAATAGCCGGAAAGACCACAGAAGAACCTCACCAAGAGGATCACTGGCCTCAAACAGATGCCCTATGCAGCTCAACTGAAAAAATTACAGCTGTACTCAGTTGCATACCGCCTACTCAGAGGTGATCTCTGCCTGACATACAAGGCCATGTCCAACCCAGGAATTGATGGACATGCTCCACCTAAAGAAAACCTTATCTCCACGAGCCACATGCTCTAGGGATCTAAACCTCACCACAATAAATAGGAAGTGCTGGAGGGATAGATTCCTGTCCCAGAGACTTCCCATGCTTTGGAACAAGATCCCAATCTACATTAGGCAGAGCTCCTCGCTAACACTCTTCAAAAGAAATCTTGACGAGTGGATGGGAAACAGAAAGTTTACCTCGGGGATCACTTCAGTGGCTCTGCTGGACAGAGGCACAGGGAACTAATCTAAGGGAGCAGTGAAAGCCAATACATTCTGGCTAAGCTTACAAATGCCTTTGAGCAGATAGCCTAGTACCTATCTATGAACCTATGAACCTAAATGAGTTTTAGTGGGTTTAGTTATGTTATATTGCATACTAATACATAATATGTGCCATGGCAAATTGTTTTTATCTGTTATTTGAAATTTTTTTGTAAATCAAATTCATTTATTGATATTACAGTTAGGAATTCTTTCCAATTTGCAAAGTAATTTGGACTTATCCAATCTGAGATTGTTTTAGATATTGATGCTTTTATATATGTTTCTATATCAGGAAAGTTTAATCCTCCATTTCCATGGTCTGATATGATGTATTAAAGCTATTCTGTTTCATTTGGGAAACCATAAAAATTGCATTATTCATGAATTTATTTCTTTAAGTATGTTCCTTCCTGCTAACAGCTGTATTGCCAAGGCTATGTATATATAGGACCTTGGGCAGTAAAACCATTTTTATTAACTGTGGTCTATCTTCAAATGTTAATATTATTTTGTTCCATTTTTCCACAGAGATTTTAATTGCTTTGATGATATTATTGTAGTGTTTGAGACTAATTCATTATTATCCTTGCATAATTCAATTCCTAGATATTTTAGCATAGATTCTTGTTTCCCTATGATGTGATCCCCCTTAGTCTGCAGTTCTTTTTTTATTATTTAAAAATAAAAATTTTGATTTTGATTTATTGAAATGGAGTCCTGAAGTCATGTGAAATTTGTCAATAAATATATCTAATTCTTCTAATGACTCTTTTGTATTAGATAATGTTAGTAATATGTCAGCAAATAGCATTACTTTAGAATTGTATTGTTCATAAACATCCATTCCTTTGATTTTTATATTGTTACAAATTGAATCTACCAATATTTCAATAGCCAGAGCAAATAGAATCAATGACATGGGACATCCTTGTTTAGTGCCTTTTGTTATATGTATAGATACAGAGGTAAAAGGACCTAATTTGACATACGCTAAATTATTTGTATATATATTCTTTAGGAGATGAACAAAGGATGCAAGAAATTCAAATAGCATTAGGATTTTGAATAAATAGTCCCAATGTAAGGAATCAAAGGCTTTCTCTATATCTAAGCCAATTATGAGGGTTTCTTTATTTTCTTGATTAACAATCTATAAGAGAAATTATCCTTTTAATATTGTCATGTGTGTGTGTCTATGATATATAAATCCAGTTTGATCATTATTTATTGTTTTGGATAGTGGTATTTTCATTCTGTTAGTTAATATTGTCATAAACATCTTATAGTCATTATTTAATAATGATATAGGTCTATATGAGGTACAGAGGTTTGGGGATTTGTTTTCCTTTAGGATTGTTGTGATTAAAGAATATCTCCAAGAGGGTGGCATTAAAGCTTGTGACTGAATTTCTAATAGAGTTTTATGGAAGAGGGTAGTATCTTTGAAGGAAAAAGTTTATATATTTCCATAATTATGCCATCTTTACCTGAAGCTTTATTATTTTTACCCTCTTTTATTGTATCTGTAATTTATTTGTAGGATATGGGTGCTTACAGATCTAGTTTTAATTTTTCCTGTTTTTTTTATATTAGAACATTTTTTATCTAGATTTAATTGATCGATATGTTTTGGAAATGTTCCATATAGTGATTTCTATAGGCATCAAGAATGTTACCTATATCCGAGACATTTTTCCCTTTCTTTTCATGGAAGATACTTTTAATGTTATTAGCTTTTAATTGTACTTTGATTCTTATGGATAAATTATGTAGATATTTGGGAGAAGTGGCCAAGGTATTAATTTTTAGTTTTTCTAAAAATAAACTAGTTTTATGTGTTAGCATTATGTTGTATTTATGTTTAATACTTCCACTTTCTTTTTCATCTCTAAATGATTTTGATTTTTTTCAGCTTTTACTGACAAATGTTTGGATTGTAGATCTAATAATTCAGAATCCCATTCTCTGATTTTTTTTATACCAAGTTAGGGTTTTACCATATATGTAAGCTTTTAATGAGTTCCATATCATTATTTTATTTATCTCTGTTTGCTTTGTACCCATTTTGAAGTTTTAGTATCAATGAACTGTGATCTGAAAAGGGGCAGGACGTGATTGAGAAATTAATGACTTTAGAGTGCAAGTCATGGAAAGCAAATATTTTAGCTATTCTAGTTTGGGTACCAAATCTGTGGTCTTGATGGGAAAACAACAAAGATTTATCTTCTTTAAATTTGAAAGTATCTACAAGATAAAATGATTCTACCCACTTGTTTAAAGCCTTTGATACAGCAGATGTATGAAGTGGTCTTTTATTTCTAGTTTCAGAAATATCAAATATACAGTTAAAATCTCCTCCTAATATTAAGTTGCCTTTATAATTATTGAAAATGAAATCCAAGTGTTTTTTTAACAGTTCCTGTTCCAATGCCTAGGAACCAGTATAGATTGGCTAGGGTCCATATTCTGTTATTATTTTTAACTATTACTAATGCCATAAGGCCTTCTTTATCTTCATACTTATAAATAATTTGTGGGTTAATGACATTTGTTTTCCATAAAATTGTTACCCCTTTTGTCTTTGTCTTATAAGTGGATTTCGCCAGTATCATATATTCCTTAGGATTCCATTTGTAACTGTCATTTGTTTTGAAATGAGTTTCTTGAAGGAAGACAATTTGTGCTTTGTTCAGTTTTAAATATTTCAGTAGATTTGATCTCTTGCTAGGATTGTTTAAGCAATTGGTATTTAAACATAATAAAATTAAATCAATCTTAGGTTATTTCGACTATGTATTTTTTTGTTTTATTGTGACTATTAAACATTTTTCTCTGATAACTATAAAGTATATGTTTGAGCTTTTAAAGGAAATTATCAGTTTTATACTTTGAGTGTTTACCAATAAAGTAATGTTTTAGTCAGGCATACTAAAATGTTTTTGTGAAATAACAATTTTAAATTAATAAATGTTAACAAAACTAAGATCTGCACTAGCCACGGAATGAAAATCATTCCTAATCTGATGGATAAACCTAGCCATGGAATGAAAATTATTCCTAATCTGATGGCTAAACCTAAGTCCGTCAGATTATCACTTATACCTTGAAAATCCAGAACATCTGAGCTCCATAAATTGAATTATCATATGGAGAATATTTGTAATAGGAATAAGCAATATTTATATTATTTTGAACAGATGTAGTATTATTGTAGATTAGACAGAATTATAATACAATATAAATCTCTACTTATTATATAAGCAATTCATATTTACATGAAAGATAGATGACAAGCAATTCAATCATAGTAAAGTAGAATGCATCATATATAAAACCTCAGTAAAAGATTATAGCACACAGTTATTTAACATATTCACTCACTGACGTCTTTCAAAACTTATTACTTAATATAAATAGATGGTAATAATATTTATACCTAATGTTTATAATACAATGTATTTTACTGGATATATCAGAAGTTATATTTCATTGTTTGCCAGCACTTAAGTAATCACTTTGTTTCTTGCTAACTTACTTAAGGAATCAAGTTTGTTTTATGTGAACATTGATGAAAGTTAGCACATTTTAATTATCAGTGCATCCCTCTTCCCCCATTTCCTACACATAAAGATTTTCATATCTGTCATTTCTTATTATAAAATGAGTGAAATTATAGATTAAAAACAAAAAAATTCACTTATTGTGATTAATGATTACAATTTCCCTTTCCATATTTATAAATTGCCATTTTATGGCATATACTCAAAGTTTTTAGATTTAAATGGCAACATCCTATTTTGTATAATCAGCAAAGGTTAATCTGAGTGATTATTGTCAATTTAATACTATTTGTTCTGAATATGATTGTTACATTCTGTGACATTCCTAGTTCAGGCTTCTATTGTTTCCCTTGAACAACTTCATCAGTTTGATGTCATGTATAAAACATTAGTTACCTTGGTAACAGCTTAAGTACTATGTATGGTCAAGATGGGTTACAAAACCACAAGTCAAGTTAAAGCAATTATATGACTTGTTATGCACATTTACTTATATTAGAAACTCATCATGCTTCCCCTTGATGTTCAGCATACTGTATGTCATTTATGACAAGTTAAGACAGTAGTGTTATTATACACAAGCCCATGTTATTAAATCCTGTCTTTAATATCTAAATTCAGCAGACTGCTTCACCTTATATGACGATTATATATTTTATGTCTAGATTTACTAAAATCATACATTACATAACTGTTGTGTTTTTTTTTTTTTTTTTTTTGCTGTTGCTTAGCTATTTGAGAAACCACAAGCTGTAATGCTTATTCTTATTATTAGCTACTTCCAAGCATGTTTATGCAGTCCATAGACTTTAAATTATGAGACCCTTCTAGTTTCTTATTTGTTATAAGTATATTTCCATCGTTACATACACGCATATCAGTACTTCAAGCACGGGCAACAATGCCCATCCAGTTTTGCCAGAATATCATTCACTAATTCATGTGGTGTGTTTCCAGACTGTTCTTAAAATATCCAAACCAATATTTGTCCTGTTCCATTTTACCACCTATTCCATGCAGTGGCCACTCTGCCAGTGAACCACTCAACACACCTTCCATTCCCACAGATATTTTCACGAAGGACATCGGATGACTCTCTAGCACTTCCCAGCAACCCCAAATACCCCTAGAATCAGCTATCTAGCCATATGCCCAACACATCTGATTGAGCTCACCTTCCAGACTGCTGCAAAGGGTACTGCACAAGATGAAGTGCTCTTAGTCTTTCACAATAACTCAGACTTCCACTCTTATGTAAATCCTTAATGTGTTTGAACCAAAATACATTTTAAATATAAAATTGTGCTTATTATTATTTATTTATTTATTTTTAACAAGAATCAACTTAATGAGCTAAACAAAGTGTTGGGAGACCATCAATATGTGTACATGTGGTTTAAAACAGCCCTTTTATTTTATATATATATATATATATATATATATATATATATATATATATATATATATATACATATATATATATATTTTTTTTAACCAAAAACTTCATTGCCAAGAATCATCTCAGAGGCTCCTCAGAGCCTTTTAGCATTATTATCACTCTGTCTCTGTTACCATAGCAACCTGGGAGCATCTGTTTCTGTTAGTGGGTCTGTGTACTGCATACCAGAGGCTCGCGATGCATCTGAAGCAAAGCTTCATTTCACTGCAACTTCAAGCCTAAATTCCCTCCCTTTCAGTGAGGCAGCAGCCAGGAAAAGAATGCAGAGCAAATAGATTAAAAAAAAAAAAAAAACTCCCAACAAGCTGCCATAACAAAAGATAACACATTCTTCCAGCCTTCTGACCTCTCACTCAGCAGATGTATAAACAAACTATTCTCTTCCAAAATATCCCAAATCACAGTTTTATCCACCCCCTTCCCCTGGAACCAGGCTAAAACACCAAATGTCTCTTCCTAATACACAAGCATCAGTAAACCTCGATCACAAGCCGCAACCCACAGCTTCCCAGAGACAAAAACGGCAACATACAACAGCTGCCGGACACAGCTGAATCCACATACACACCATGTCAGGCTTAATCAGACAGCACTCAGGCCTATGATACCTGCCATAATTGATATTAACTATGTTTAGACAGAATAATAATGACATTTGTACTAGCTGCCAGACACAGCTGCATCCACGCACACCATATCAGGATTGACCACACAGCACTCGAGGCTATGATACCTGTCATAATTGATATTAACTATGTTTAGACAGAATAATAATGACATTTGTACTTGCTGCCAGACACAGCTGCATCCATGCACATCATATCAGGACTGATCAAACAGCACTCATAGCTGTGATACCTGCCATAATTGATATTAACTATATTTAGACAGAATAATGATGACATTTGTACTAAGAGCTTGCTACTATTATTTAACCAATATTTACATGACATTTTTAAATCATAGTTTAACTGAAGAAGGCATTAGTCTCCATGACAGCATTTTTTTCAAAACACTCTCCTGTTACTGATATTATATATGATGTTAATTTGTTACATTTGAATCTGAACTCTAATGAATGGTACCTTGTTGAATTAGTTAATTACTTAAATTATTATAAGTAAAATCAATGAAAAATGAACAAGATAAGTATTCATTGAGTTCAATTAGGGTAATAGAAACTTCTATGTTTGTATTATATGTTGCTTTGTTTGACTTATATATATCGTAAATAGTAACCCATCTTGACCTATCTTTGTGAAGAATTATTGGACTCTTTGAACATTCTGAATAAATCATTACTATTTCTCAGTTGTTTAAGAAACCCTCCTTTTTTAAATAAAAAGAGATGACAAGTGATGTGCCATATTAGTTGATACTTTGAGAGATGTAGTTGTAAGAGTTATTTTTGTGGGACAGCTATCTTGGAATCAGTTTTTTGTTTCTTCTTTCTAGCATCAGTCCAAGGATTTGTTTCTTTTATTCTTTTAAGAGTAGGGGCCATCCATTCCATTTCTTCTGGGACAGACACTATGTTGTTGTTTTTGAGGAATAAAGTAGCTTCTTCTAAGTCATTAAAGTTTCTCATCTCATTGGCAAAAAGTATTTTTATCTTGGCTGGAAAGGCCAGCTGTACTTTAATGTTGTTTTGTTTCAACAGTTTTATTATTGGCCAGACTTTTTTCCTTTATTCTAGTATTATGGAAAAATAATCATTGTCAAACCTTATCAGGCTTTGATTGTATTTTAAAGGTGACTTTCTCCAAGCAGATTTTAATATTAGTCCCTTGTCCAGAAATGAAATCAATATTATAACTATGGATCTAGGTGGAGTATTTGTTGAGTAAGAAGCAAGTTTCCTCAATGTTCTATGCGCACTTTCAATTCCAAATGAAAGTCCCTCTTTCAAGTCTAAAAATTCAGGAATCCAGGTTGTTAAGAATGAAATAATGTCTTCACCTTCAGTGTTTTCAGGCAGACCAAAGATCCTTATGTTGTTTCTCCTCTCCTTTCCCTGTTTTCTAAATCATCTATTTTTGTTAAGCAGCCATGTATTCTGTTTAAGCAGAAATTCTTTTTGGAATTCTTCCTCTTTGAGTCTCCCTTCAATGTCATTTAGAGAAGTCTCTATATTTGTTATTTTTGTATGGTGTTATTGTAATAGTTCCTTAAGAGTATCAGTCTGATTCTGAGAATTTAATTAGAGGTTTTCTAAGACATTTTTAAAGCCATCCATCTTCAAAGATAGTTCCTGTAAGGTAGATAGAAGAACAACCCACGTAGTCATGACCACACTATAGTAAATTAAACCCAGACCACTGTAGACACCAAGAACTCGCTCCAGAGGTTAGAATAACAATTAATTTATTAAAAAGATAAATAAGAACAAAGGTTTAGTGCTTTCATCTAAAACATTAGACTTCATCAGAACACCAAAAGTACAATTCAAACAGATTATATAAAATCATCTTCCAATAGTATGCATTCATTTAAATGAGTGTAATCAATTCATTACATCATTTCCTCCCCTACAAGAATGACACAGAAGGAAAAAAAAAAACCTTAAAAATATGTCATTATACTTTCATATCAGATTTTAGCTTCAATAATTGGTTTGTCAGAAATATTTTCATTAATACCTGGTGCAGTAGTTGCATTTAATAAAATCTGCCATCTCACTTCTTTTTTGTTTAACAAGGCGAGGACTTTAAATTAGGGGCTATCCCTAAACGGACAGTTCTGAAAAGAACTTACTCATTGGTTGCCAATCCTGGCAACAAAGGTACTGTATCTAATAGAGTCAATTCATGCTCCCCTTTGGGAAGGAGGACTCAAAGTGTACAAAATAATGTTGGAAGACTAGATAATTTTTTAACTAATGTTCAAGATTTTACATTTACGGATGTTAACAAAGCTGTAGATTTTAAAATGAACGAACCTATTGATGGAACTCTAAAACAGTTGATTCATGTTTTTGGCAAGAAGCTGAATGCCATCAAGGGGATTCAGCTAGATAATGCCTATTTACATCAATGTTTTAGATGAAAGCGCTAAACCTTTGTTCTTATTTATCTTTTTAATAAATTAATTGTTATTCTAACCTCTGGAGTGAGTTATTGGCGTCCACAGTGGTCTGGGTTTCATTTACTATAGTCCTGTAAGGTAGATGTCATCAATTGCAATTCTTTTTTCAAAACAGCATCTGGATGAGAATTACTTGAGTTGTTCATATTCAGTGACTCAATATATCTCCAAGTTACTTGACAGGAACTTTTTTGTATATCTCCACTAAAATTGATATTTATGTAGTTTAGTAGTTTATTTATAGATTTCTGACATTTTAAACTTGAAAATAATAAAATTTTCCTATATTTTTATATCAGTTTATGGAGCTCTCAATATTCACTGCTCTCAGTTGGCCATCTTGGCTCCCCCCCCCCCTGTGGGTTTTCTTAATGTTACTGAGAACACGCAGGTCAAATTTCAGCTGGTCATCAATAATAACCCCAAGTAGCTTAGTGTGAGTTTCCACTGTGATAGATGTGTTATTATGGGAAGAGATAGAGAATGAAGATTTAATATTATTCATAGTTTTTAAGGATGAAGAACAAAAGTTTAGTCTTCTTTGGGTTTAGAATTACCTGGTTCTTGTTGAGACAGTTTTTGATAGATAAAAAGGAGTTCTGAGTTGCTGTATGTAGGTCAGAGAGAGTATCAGCTAGAGTGATGACTGTGGAGTCATTAGCGTATTGTACAAGTGAAGACAGAGGTGAGGAGGTGGATAACTGATTGGTGAAGATATTAAATAGAAGTGGACCAAGTATTGAACCCTGGGGAACCCCCATATTGATAGGCAGTTCAGGAGAGATAGCAGAAAGCCATTTAACAGATTGTAAATGGTTGTTGAGGTAGCTAGAGAACCTGGAGATAATAGTGGTGGATAGGTTGAGTTCAGAGAGTTTGTTTAAGAGGAGGGGGTGAGAGACGGTGTTGAAAGCCTTTGAGAGATTAAGAAAGAGGCAAGAGACTAGTTTTCTTGTCACTAGCTTGTGGGATGGTGTTAATGATGGAAATGAGAGCAGTAGAGGTGCGATGTCCAGGATGAAAGACATGTTGAGTGGGGGTGATTAGGTTCTCCTGTATGAGGTAGTGTAGGATTTATTTGTGTATGAATTCTTCCAAGATCTTAGAGAGAGGTGATATAATTGCAATAAGGCCTAAAGTTGGAGAGTTCAGTAGTGCTACCTTCTGTATGAATGGGTAAGATGTAGACTTTTTTCAATATTGCAGGCACTTTGGCCTTGGTAATGGACCAGTTAATGAGAATAGAGACGGGGAGGGCATGGGAGTTGGCTGCTTTCTGGAGAAAGAGTGGAAGGAGACCATCTGTTGAGAGGAGCAAGGTTTACATTTAAGAAACAGGGATTTAATGTAGTTGGCAGATACAGTTTTTTAGGGAGAAAGCTGAGGAGGTCTTAGTGGGTTTAAGAGGGTTGGGGGTAGGGTAGTGTCAGTGCTGGAGTTAGGATGGTTGGTTAATTTGCTGATGGTGCCTATAAAATAGGAGTTGAAGTTAGTAGCAGTTTGAGTAGGAGGAAAAATACACAGTCTCCAGTTCCTGCATGTGATAGTAGCTTGCTTCCTGCAGTTCCTGATGCATGGTCCTGTGAAGAGAGTTAGGCGTGTTATAAGATGGCCTATCTGAAGAAAACAGTTTTCTGATGAACCCTGGTGGTAAGACATAGGGTGCAAACAAAAGTCTCCTTTTCAGTCCATAGATAATCACTAGGCTATCAGTCTGCAGCCTATTACAAGTATAGCCAGCAACCAATGGTCAGAATAAAGTCCTGTAACCTGCATCTATGAGGTAAAGATATTAACCATTATGGCAACCCCTCCCCATGATTGTTAATCTCATAACTACAGAAGTTAATCTTACCTTTTAGAAATGTACATTTAAGAGATGAAATTGTCTCAGTGCACATACCTAGCTTTCATGATAATGTTGGTATACCTTTCTAGTGATTACCGTGTCAGCCAGAATAAAATATATTTTTAGAGTGCTTTATAAAATCTATTTAGATGTTCTTGTCTAGACAGCTGATACCGAACCATTTCCAAACAAAAGACCGACGTAAGGACCTCTGTGCATCATCAAATGTCATATATGGTTTTAAATCCTGGTCCATTTGTAACTGTAGATATATATTCACTAGTTTGTCTTACAATGCTGATGTCCTTTATCTAAAGAAGCATAAACAAGCAGAACTATCCCTCAGTCAGTCCGTTTTGCATTGATCTTACTGTAGTATTTCATTTACTGTCACTATAAAACCTCTCCACATTCTTATCTTTCTTTGCCTTTCCAAAAATGTTTCTTACCAGTGTACATCTGCCCTTGTTAGATCCAGGCTGCAGTAATGTTTGTAGTTAGCCTAAAGTGATATTTCTTACAACTAAGTAGGGGAAGTGCAAAGTGTGAACACAATGGGCCCAGTTCCAAAAGACTTCCTATCAGCGTAAGTGATCACTTACACTGAGAGCAGACCGATAGCAGGTCTTTTGATAGCTGGCCACAGGTGTAAGCCTGTTTATAGATGGGCCTTACATCGAAGTAGGTCACTTTCACTGACAGTAAGTCTTTTGGAATCAGGGCAGACTTACGCTGAGTGCACCTTTTTTGGAATCTGGCCCAGTGTATGATATAATTGCCTTCCTAAACCCTTTGTAAAAATGATTTTGCTTACTAACAAACTATGATAGTATACTACAGAAGCATTTTACAGATTGACTCTGGAGTGTGGCATAGATTCTAGATCTGACTGATTCTTTTTTATGCAAAGCGGGCTACAATATGTCTTCCTTGCTGTCATAAAAGGAATTAACACCTTCTATTAATATCTCATATAAATGGAAATCACATGGGTATGGAATATCTTAATGGAGTTAGGGACCAGAGTCAGGCACAGTGCAACACATTTAGATAGAAAACTTTCAAAAAATATGTAAGTGGGTACTTTTTCATTGAAACAGTGATATATACATGAAGAAAACTGTTGGTAGCAGTGATGGAAGCTGAAAACCGGGTATGACTGAGAGTGACAAAACTATATTATTAGACTGAATGCCAAAAGAACAAATTCCATTTGACTGAAACAAAATGATGAAAGCCACTTGAATGAAAATCTGCCATAATATGCATGTTACACAGAGGCACATATTTATACATTATGCCCCTTCACTTCCCATGGTGAGAGGGCTTTACTGTTATCCATTACCAAAATATGTTCACTAGTGGTTTACATGTCCTTTTACCAGAGCACTAGACATTGGTTTCACTTCATAACCAAACACTTCTCTGGTACTCCAAGGTAGACTGATCCTCCCAGTAAAACACTTTCAATCAAATGGAATTTATTATTTTCATATTCATTTTGGTATCATGGAAGCAGGAAACAGAACAGTATGAAATATTTTATATTCCTCAAAAGAGTGACATGCAATACCAGGAACAAATCTTACTGTCATGTTTTTGTGATCAGGCTACACTGGTCACTAGCCACCTCTCCATTTCTGCACTGGCTAGTCTGGGCATAATCTTTTAGCCTCATACTAGCTGTCCTTGATGGTTGTGGCTATAGGTTAATCCCCTGTCCCTGATTGTCTAGTTTCCAAGGTACTACATCAGACAAACAATGGAAGAATGTTACATATCATTCTATAGGACCTAAAATGATAGTCCCAATTAATGTTCATTGGTTCATAGGTTCATAGAAGGGTACCAGGCTAATGGCCCTGGAGCCCTTAGAAGCCTATCCATATTTATCCTGAGTTACCCCAATTGTCAGTGATTAAGGGAGTGAAGTTAACAGAGTTAAGGATCTATTGTAGTTAATAATTGGCTTCCTCTGTCCAGGAGGGACATGTGTGCCACCCCAGAAGTAAATTTGTGATCACCCATCCATTTATCTAGGTTGTGTTTGAAGATGGTCAGGGAGAAGCTCTATTTCACGTAAACTGGAAGCCTGTTCCAGAGAAGCAGTAGTCTCTGGGAGATGTATCTATCTCTCCAGCATGACCTGTTAATGTCAGAGGCTGGCTTAAGATATCTGGAGTGAGTGACCCAAGTGCAGTTTGATTTATGAATGTTATAATTTGATCTTTGTCAAATTTCTTACTATGAATTAGACTATTGTGTTATCCAAAGAAATATGCAACATAGTTCTTTATTATATCTATCCCTTCTTCTCTACCCAAACTCCTTCATTCAGCTAACATAATTCTTTCCATTGTCACTGTAAATAACTATCCTCGAAATCTGGTTCTGTGACTCTGTATACAATGTAAATATAAATACTGCATAGATGTTTGACAGGCTAATTGTATGAACATGCTATGCTACTAATTTACTTTCTTGTTGTGCATTTAGACAGTTTACTTAGTGTGTTTTTGTATGTAATTTTATATTGATATGTATGGTTATTGTCTCAGCTTGTTTGTAACCCCAGGGCCGAACTGAAAATGGTCCAAGAGAATCAGTGTAGTTAACAAACAAAAATAAAAATCACTAAAATAAGGATTCGCTAATTTTTTTTTTTTTTTTGGGGGGGGGGGGTTGTCGGGTTGTCATATCTACTAAATCTGAAGGGTGGCCTTGATGTGAACATTCAACCTAATCTAACAGCTTTTGGAATATCCTAATCTATGAAGATGTTTCTAACAGTCTATTTCAGTTTTCAACAGCAAGTTCACTCTGAGAAATGAGTGCAAATGAAAGAGAAAAATCAGACTGTGATATTTCTTTCTCCAAGGGTCCTGACTGTCTTATCACCTGTGTGGTTTCTTAGCACAGAACAAATAAGCATACTGAAATAAAAAAAAATGTATCAGGGATGCAGAATAAAAATAAAATGGCACTTATTTGAAGCATTGACAATACAAAAAAGACTGTAACTTTACTGTAAGGAGTTAGCCCAGTAAACCGAAAAACAAAGCTTCCATGGAATCCAATGCTCTACCTGTTATTTCCTGCTAGGAGAATTGCAATACTAGCAATTATAACAAATAGAAAATACAATTAATTATAATAACAACAAATTACCACTTACTCACAGCTACATTTTAATAAGTAAATGCATAAGAATATGATGCTGAAATAAATGCTACATATGTACCAAGAGGTTTTATTGCCTTCAGGTTATAAATTCCTAAAATGATCCAGCCTAAGGATACAAATGCCAATCATCATCACCAAACTACATCTTTTTAATTCTTGTGTTTATTTAACTAGGTAGTTAAACACAGGCCACCATATGCAAAGATTCATCATATTATGTTAGGACATTAGGCATTACAATTTCTCAGTTACAGTGGAAAATAGCACAGAATTACATTTCTGACATGACAGAAAACTAAATACAATACTTTGTAAAACCTGTCCAGCAATGGATATAGAGCAAATCTATGCCACTAAATATACAGAGCTTTAAGGAAGTTTGTGTACAGTGAAATTAAGCATGGCCAAACAATTATACATTGCAGGGGATTCAAACAACTCAGGGAATGACTTAATCAGAAACTGTCACATATCACAACCGACGAGGTACAGCCTATGGTGAGTGTGCAGCTGACAAATGAATCCATAAGTATAATATGGCTGGAGCACTTCCATCAACATACTTCCATGAGACCATTTAATACTGTATGCAAAAGCAAGAAGACAAAAAAAGAGAAGGAAACAGCAACAGAAAGAAAAGGTTACTTACAATCTCCATAATATAAATATTAAACACCTTGCAACTCTTTCATACACCATAATAAGTGAAGTTATACCACCATTCTGCTCAGAAAAATCAGTCAATGGATGCATACATGAATGTATGCAAACACACACACACACACACACACACACACACATACACACATAGATAGAGAGATAGATAGATAGATAGATAGATAGATAGATAGATAGATAGATAGATAGATAGATAGATATGGATCTAGGACTATTGCACAAAATTACGTTTCCACAAAACGTAAACTACCGAACACACTTTAGCGAAAGTGCTTTTCAACGAAAAAGCATTTTCACTAAAGTGTGTAAAAAAAAACTATAAAACAAAAAAATTTAAAAAAAACACAGTACTCATGTTTACGCAGGGGGTGAAGCCCCCCTACGCCTCCCACATCCCCCTACTTTTATATTCTCACTTCGAGATCGCACTACAGTGGGGAAAAATGAATACTCTCTTATCCCCACTGTACTACAATCTCAGCAATAGCCATTTCCCCCACAAAAGTGTGCTTGGCCATTTCTCTTTCGGTGAAACAGTCGTTCGTTAAAAAGTACAGATCCCATATATATATATATATATATATATATATATATATATATATATATATATATGTGTGTGTGTGTGTGTGTGTGTGTGTGTGTGTGTGTGTGTGTGTGTGTGTGTGTGCCCGTACATAGATGATTATGATCGGTTCACCAATCATAATCTGTTTATTATGTGTTCGAGACAAGGTTGCCAAGAAATTCACCTCTTGAACAAAGCTTTTTCAAGTAAGTCACTCGGGATTCCAGCTGGTCAACAATGCATGCAGTCAGAAAATGCATGCTGAAAAACTGTTCTACTAAAACTCACTGATCATTGCCTCTTGTCCCACTGTATCTATGCTAAAGTAGAAGCATAGCAAATTGTCCTAATTTCTAGTCGGTAATGATACAATTATGTTAAACTACTGAAGTAAAACCTGTAATGCTTCATCCAGAAGTACAAAACAAGTATCATAGATTACCCCAGTGAAACATAACCACACCATAGTAATTTAAACTAGTGTGCATTTATTCTATCTTTCCATTGGGAGTGGTGTCATATCCTGATGATGGTACTACTCCTCTGGTTCATTAGCAATCTCCCAAAAACATTTATGTATCATGTGTTAACAGCGCAGGGTCTCATCATATATTATTGCACAGAACAGTATTCTCATTTCACAAAGAAGTTCTGATTGGTATTAAAAGAAACTAATATGAAGTTATGTTTGTATCTACTCTGAGCAATTATTTTCTACAATGTACACAGATGAAAAACATTGCATTAATACTGTTAATGCAGATATGGCAATATCTCAAATGTGCACCACACTGGACTTTTCACCATAATACCAAAGAAGTAAGTGTTGACAGCTCGTGCAAGCACATATGTGATAGGTCTTGCAATCAATGCTGTCTATCATTCTAGCCACACCCAGAGCTGCATGAAAAGTCCAGTGTGTTGCTTATTTCAGATATCTCCAGTAAACTTCTTGGCATCAATGTGGAGAACACATAATTTAAGCTTATTGTGATGACCCACCACTGGACCAGTAATCAAGGAGCCTCAGTCCTCACCACTGGTAACTGCGGTGGGCATTCACTGGCAGGATAACAGGTACACACACTGTATTTCCAGATGCAGCACTCTGTATCAAGTGTAATTTCCCTTAAGAGCACACAAAGACCACAATCACTCCAGGACTGGTTCCTCTACCTTTCTCCAGATCCTCAGTAAGACTCCCCACTGGCACAGCTATAGAGTTCAGATCTCAGCTGAGTGACCAAGCCAAGACCTCCATCACCCTCTCTGTCCAACCAGTGCTTCATGTCTTTGCCCAAGTAGCTGACACACACACTCTTTGAGGTTTGACTTACACATACAAACACCTGGGAAAGGTTGGCACAGGTTTACTAGCTATATCACCTTCTGCCCAGACTATAAGGTAGTTTCCACTGCCACCAGTCACTCCTTATCAGCTACTTTAAGGCCCTTAATAAATGGTGTCCAATCTTACTATGTAATATTAATACTATTGCAAATGGTAGTTTGACAAAGAGCAAGGCTATTAAAAGTGTCCCGCACAGTGTCACCAAATAAATATGCAAGTACTCTCAAAACTTAAATATCTCTACAAAGATCAGCCACGAATACTAAATACATATTCATAGTGACATCAGAGTTCAAAACCAAATAAATATTTAAAATAACTTTGCAGTACAGGCTCACACAACTAAAGAAAGACATCTAAACTAAGCTTCACTACATTCCTGCTGTATCTAAGTGAATTATACTGTTCTCTAGAAACTTACTTCATTAGGGCAAGGCAGATATGTGGCAAATGGTTCTTATCAGGTCCTAGACCAAATATAGAATACTCTGTCTTACTAAGACACTTCTCAAATTAATATCTAAAATGTTACTGCTGGGATAGCTTGCAGAATGACACCATTTCTGGTCACCAGACTTCTAATTCTCAGGCCAAAACCCCATTGCTAGAAGCTGGCAGCATTTAGCACCTAACTGTAAAAATATGCATACAAGGGCTTTTGCTCAGATCTTTGGCAAATACTGGAAGTCATAAAACAATTGCATTCCTTCATGCTTCAAAAGTAGCAATTAGTTCACTCCAAGAACACTATAGAAAGCATCCTAGTACAGACTTTGTGTCTCCAGCTGCATTGAAAACTTGAGAGATAGCCTCTTTATTGTGTAGCCTCTAAAGTAATTTAATTTCAGATATTATTCTAAAGTTTGCTGGACTGAGGTTAACCCTCCAGTTTCCTCTGTTAAGCATATATATTTAAACAGTTACAATAGTACAGGTACATTTCTGTTCTCTTCCAGTAGGGCACACCGTGGATAGATTTCAAACACAGCACTCTACAAATACCTTTTTTAACACACACATATCTGTACAAGCAGTTTGATATACACATGACATACAGTTCTAATACATTTGTAACACAAGCATCATGTATAAATCATTTTGATATTTACCAATGAAATATAATTATTTACAAAATTCCATCTAGCTTTGTTGGCAGTATCTCCTTTTGTCACACTTCTTTCCCCCTTCAAAGACTCAAGCTAGTTTTTCAAGTGGCCCTTGAGAAGCACTGCTTGAGAGGAATGAGCCTATCTGGGAATACATTACCCCATTCCCTGTTGTTACAGCCCATCTGCGTTGGCATTGCTGACCCCATTATGGTGTTGCATTATCATATCATATGCCTACAACCCTGGGCTCCACCATTGTAACTTGGGATTTTGTTGGTTGGCTTCATGTAGCCATAGATACCCCTCAGACTCCTTCTGCCTTCTACTGCAAATGCTCAAAAGAAGGGCCTCACTATCATGGTAAGGCTTCATCATGTTAACATGGTACGATTTGTGCCCCTGCCTCCTGCCTAGCAGTTCTACCATGTAGTTAACATCACTAACCTTCATTATTACTTTTAAAGGTCCCAGTCAAGCTGCCTGCAACTTGTTGTGTCCGACAGGAATGAGAACCATTATGTGCTGCCCCAAACCATACTCTCTAGCTCGAGCATTCCTGTCATACTACACCTTGTTCTGCAGATGGGCTTCTGCCAGGTTCTCCTGGGCCAAGCCCATGAGTTCCCTGAGCCTTGTCCTGAGGTTTAGAACATATGCCACAACAGACTCCTTGTGGGATTCACACTCACCCTCCCAATCATCTCAAATCAAATCTAGAGGTCTCCTCCCCGAATGTCCATACACCAACTCAAAGAGTGAAAAATCTGTGGATTCCTGGAGCACCTTTCTGTAAGCAAACAACAGAGGGGGCAAATATTTGTCCCACTCCCTCTTAAACTGCTCTGCAAATGCCTGCAGCATGGTCTTTAGTGCATAGTTTAACCTTTCCATAAGATAATTAGTCTGGGGATGGTAGGGGGTGGTCTTTAGGTGCCTCACCCCACAGCACTCCCACAGATAAGCCAGCAAGTCTGACATGAAATTGGCACCTCTGTCAGTCAGAGTCAGTATTTCTTTTGGGAAAATCTCTAACAAAGCATTTGCCACATTTTCTGCCCCAGTGGAGGACAGAGCCACCACTTCAGGGTATCTGGTAGCATAATCTACTACCACTAGGATATACTTATTCCCTCTGGAACTTGGGGTACTCAAAGGACCCGCAATAAACACAGCTACCATGTGAAATGGCTCCTCAATCGCAGGCAAAGGCATCAAAGGAGCTTTCCCCTTGTCTCCTGCCTTGCCTACTTTTTGGCACTGATCACAGGTCCTCTAGTATCCTATTACATCCTTGGACATTCCAGGCCAATAAAAGTTCTGCATAATATGTCTCTTGGTATGCTTTATGCCCATATGACCTGCAAAGGGACTGCCATGGGCTATGGCTAGAAGTGCCAGATGATAGGCTCTGGGTACTATCAACTTCTGTATTACCTCACCCTTAAGCCCTCCCTCAGGGGTCCACTCTCTCAACAGTAACCCCATGTCCCAGTATACAGATTCCCCTTTTCCTTGGGAATAAGGTGCCTCCTCAGCTACCTCCCTCAAGCCTTGTAATGTAGAGTCTGAGAGCTGAGTCTGTCTCAACTTTCTCCTTGTAACCCTTCCCAGCCCCCCCCCTTCCACAGGAAGTCTAGTATCCTCTGACAGCAGTGCCTCACTATCAGCCTGGGTACTACTACTCACCTCTGCCCTTGCAGTCACTCTGTCCAAGGGAACATCAGTACCCACCAGCAGCTGTTGCTCACCTTCAGTCTCATTGCTACAGTGTAGCTTCCTCTCTGAAGTAACCACCTCACTAGTCCTGGCTTTAAGTATGCAGTCTGTCTGGATCCCCCCAGCCTCCCAGACCCACATGCCTGTTTCCAAGCCTGACTACATGCGAGTACATGCAACTACATGCACACAATGTGCTGTAATATCAAAATATTTCCCTATCAGGACATCTGCAGAGATATTCTCAAACACACCTACTTACTTGCTTCCTTTTCCACCCTCCCAGGGAATGGGGTCCCTCCTAAAACTCTGACAGGAGTAGACTGCTCAAGGAAGTAGTGCTCCTCTATAACCACTGCAGGCTTCACAATGGTTAGGTCAGAGACTGTGTCTCTCTTAGCAGTGGCCTGTTTCACATTTATTAAGACAGGATATAACCTCTTGTGGTAGTTTGGTACCCTTGTTATATCCAGACAACTTACCACTGGTATTCTGTCATTCCCACTTACTGGCTGTCTCACCTTTTGTTCCCCACCTTGCCTCCATGGGATATCTATATGCTACATGGCCCCACTGGTTACATTTAAAATATTTAAGCCTTGATCCTGGCTGTGTACCTGAACTAGTGGTTTCCCTGTTACTGGAGGACTCTGTTGGGGTGGTTTAGGCTGCCCGTCATGGGTTCCCTTGGACCCATGTGCAGGACTGAGTATCCTTTTCCTGTGCAGTGATCCCTGATTGCTAGGTACAGGTCTCCGTTTTTCCCCAACTCATCTGTGGTACTGGATTTTCTGTCTGCCAACCAGATTCTCATGACCTCAGGCAAAGTGCTAAGGGCTTGTTCCCTCACCAAAAGGTCTTCCAGCCCTTCAAAAGTGGTGACCTGACACCCACTCACCCACTTATGAAAATAAGTGCTTAGTTTAGCAATATATTTACACACACTTTCATCTGCCTTGTGTCTATGCTCACAACATTTTTCCTATAAGCTTCATGTGTTAACTTAAAACACTCTAATAAACAAATTTTAACTGTATTATAATTTAAACAATCAGTATCAGACAATTTAGAAACAGCAGTAACAGTTTTACCATGGAGGAAGGGGGTCAGGAACCGTACCCAGTGCCCTTGGTCAACATTATACTGTTTACAAAACATTTCAAACATATGAATAAAACTATCAAATTTATGATCCTCTGTAAATTGAGGAAGACATTTACTGACCTTTATTGCTTCTGGAGTTTGGTTATTCCCTTCCCCATTAACTCCATGACCCTGACGAAGAGTCAGCATCTCCTTTTCATATTGCCTCTGCCTCTCTTTTTCTTCAGCTTCAAGACATCTCAGTCTCTCTGCTGACTCTAATTGCATTTATTTCACCTGACACACTCTCTCTCTGCTGATTCTAGTTCCAAACGTTTGACCTCCAGTTCAAGTCTCTTTAACTCCAGATGGATTTTAAGTCCTCTGAGGCAAAGTTGAACTGTCCATTTTCTGAGAGTTGTACATCCCCAAGGCTAGTCTGGCTGTCTTCCTGGTTGTGATGTAGCTGTGACTAAGGCTACAATCATCTCTGCTTTAGTCAGGTTGGCATGCACCAGTCATTTGGCTTAGCACATCTAGGCCAACTGGCTCCTTTGCAGCTTGCCATAATCCTCTATTGACATCCTTGCCTGCTCTCCCTGACTAACTTAGCTAACAAAAAATAAATAAAACTATTGTGATATGAAACTCTGAATGTCTACCATTTGGCTACTTGAGACCACAAACACCTACTTTAGTGACCACTGTTTACAGCCTACAGGAGTTCAATATCTACACCACTGAATTCCAATATGTGATGTGGTGATCCCTCCACTGCCACCAAATGTGATGACCCACCATGGGATCAGTAATCAAGGAGCCTCAATCCTTACCACTGGTAACACTGGGGATATTCACTGGGAGGATAACAGGTACACACATCGTATTTCCAGATGCAGCTCTCTGCATCAAGTGCAATTTCCCTTAATAGCACACAGAGACCACAGTCAGTTCAGGGCTGGTTCCTCTGCCTTTCTCTAGATCCCCAGTAAGACTCCCCACTGGCATAGCTATAGAGTTGAGATCTCAGCTGATTGACCAAGCCATGACCTCCAGCACCCTTTCTGTCCAACCAGTGCTTCATGTCCACGCCTAAGTAGTTGACACATACACTCTTTAAGGTTTGATTTACATGCACATACACACCTGGGAAAGGCTGGCACAGGTTTCCTATGCCCTCTTCTGCCCAGACTATTAGGTAGTTTCCACTGCCACCCATCACTCCTTATCAGCTACTTTAAGACCCTTAACAAAGGGTTTCCAATCTTACTGTATAATATTAATATTAATACAAATGGCAGTTTGACAAAGAGAAAGGATATTAGGAGTGGCCCACACAGTGTCACCAAATAAACATGCAAGTACTCTCAAAATTTAAATATCTGTACAAAGATTGGTCACAATGAAATGTTTAAATATGTTTAATAAAAATAATAAAAGAACAAGACACTATTAAATATATATTCACAGTGACATCAGAATTCAAAACCACAATTGGGAGCTAATTAGTATGCACTTCATGAAAATCTCCTTGACACATAAAAATATGATTGTAAATAACTCCATGTTATGGTTACTAAAGGAATTTTGTACTTCACCTATTACACCTAAACATATGGTTTGTTACCCATTAAATATTATTATTAGCTATCGTAACTTTATATTCATGCACCCTAAGTATAGGGAATGGAATTTTATTATATTCCCTATAATGTATACTCAGGGTGTGCTTTTGTCATCTACTTCTGAAGGAACTCATTTAGCTATAGATAATGATCTAAAGTACTGGTATCAGTTGATATCTGATAATAAAGTTAAAAATCTAGATTTCTTAAAACAAGAATTTGATCTAAGAGAAACTTGCTGGTTAGAGGTTCAGACCTTTAGACAACATCTCATTAATAAAATAGATCTAATGTCTATAACAGTTAAAGAATCTATTCCAACACTGATTGATTACTTGAAATTTACAACATAAAGTTTCTGATAAAGGTAAACTTTCATACATACATAAAATTATCAGACAAGAAACTTTTTACAGTGTAGATTCATATTGGAATTATTTCACTTCTATTAATGGGGACCCACCAAATCAACAAGATGAACAATATATATTGGAATCTGCCTATAGAACTACGTCTTCCATTGTCTGGAGACTTTATACATGGAAATTTTTACATAGATCTTTTTATACACCTTTGATGATGAATAAAATAAATAATAAAGATAATCTATGTAAGAGATGTAATGTAGAAATTAATGCTGACTGGGCTCATATGTTTTATGACTGTATAAAATTGAAAGAATACTGGAAGTCAATTAATGAATTTTTGCAGGCTCTTTTTACAGATAATTTCATTATTTCTAAATCTCTTATATTATTTAACACACCTGTACCTCAAAGTGTTAAAAAGGTTAAGCTTCCCTTGTTATGGTCTATTCTAGCAGTGGCTAGGAAAATAATAACCAGAAATTGGATTTCAGATACACCTCCTTCTTTCAATGAATTTAAAAATGTTATGAATATAGTGTGCCATATGGAAATAAACACAATTAGGTCAAGAACAACTAGAAAAATATCTTATTATATTGTATGGGATAATTTACAAAATTTGTTAAAAAAATCCTAATTTCAATAGCATGGTATTTTAGTTTAATTAATTGATCTGATTGTAGTGGATGTCTTTGTAAATACTTTAGTTGTTTTGTTGAATGTTATAATCATATCTATTTTTAATTACTTGTATAAAATTGTTATGATATTTCTCTTGTATGTTAAAACAATAAACCTGTTTTGAAAAAAAAAAAGAATTCAAAACCACAGGAAATATTTAAAATAACATTAAAGTACAGGCTCACACAAATAAGGAAAAACATATAAACTAAATTTCACTATATTCCTGACTGTATCTAAAATAATTATACTGTTCCCTAGGAACTTTCTTCATTAGAGAAAGGTAGATATGTGGTGAATAGTTCTTGTCAGGTCCAAGATCGAATACAGAATGCTCTGTCTCACTAAGAGACTTCTCAAATTAATATCTACAATATTACTGCTGGGATAGCTTGAAGAATGACATAATTTCTGGTCATCTGACTTCTACTTCCCTGGCCAAAACCCCTATTGCTAGAAGCTGGCAGCATTTATTATCTACTTGTAAAAATATACAGAGAATTACTTTTGCTCATATATTTGGCAGATGCTGGAAGTCATAAAACAATTGCATTCCTTCATGCTTCAAAAGTAGCAATTAGTTCACTTCAAGGACAATACAGAAATCTTCCTAGTACAGACTATGTGTCTCTAGCTGCATTGAAAACTTGAAAGATAGCCTCTTTATTGTGTAGCCTATAAAGTAATTTAATGTCAGGTATTTTTCTAAAGTTTGCTGGACTGAGGTTAACCCTCCAGTTTCCTCTGTTAAACATACTCATTTAAACAGTTACAATAGTGCAGGTACATTTCTGTTCATTCCAGTAGGGCACACTGTGGCTACATTTCAAACACAGCACTCTATAAATACCTTTTCAATACACACATCTGTACAAGCAGTTTGATATACACATGACATACAGTTCTAATACACTTGTAACATAAGCATCTTGTATAAATCATTTCTATATTCACCAATGACATAAAATTATTTCAATTAAGACAAGACAATACAGTCCGTACCATGAAACCTGACAAAGGAGGTGGAACAGTCCTTTTTAATGCTTTAGATTTCTCATGTGCTATGCTTTAGTTACTTCATGATATGGTACATATTTACCTGTTTCAAGAAATGCGATTAACAGATAATTAATTCCCAGCTTGAAGTATATTTGTTTGAACAAATAATTTCTCAGGATATATACACAGCTTTGAGAACTGAGAATCTGGCAGTTCCAGTTTTTTTGGAATCCCAAAAGTGTATAAAAATATTGAAGATCCCCCTTATTGACCAATAGTAACCGCTAGAGGTTGTACGACCTATACATTTTCTGTTTGTATTGACCGTTGGCTTAAAATGGTTTATAGTGAAATTCCACATCTCTTAGTAGATTCCTGCAATTTTCTATGGAGATTAAAACAGGATATTTGTTCCAAGGATTTAATTTTTTTAACTAAAGACATCAATGACTTTATATGGTTATTCCTAGAGAGGAAGATATTGAATACTTTCAGGAAAGTCTGTACCAATATTCAAAACTACCCTATAATAGAATAGGGCATATTGAGGAGATGATGGCCTTAGTGTTGGATAATAATTTCATGCTTTATGAGGGGGGGGGTTCTTTAAACAAAGAAGTGGGATTGCCATGAGTGGCTCTTGTGCTCCCATTTATGTGCATTTGGTTTTATTACAATGGAAAAACAGTGTGTTTTTTACATCCACTTTATTTTCATAATGCAGTCCTTTATGTCAGATTTTTGGATGATATTTTCATC
Organism: Protopterus annectens; assembly: GCF_019279795.1. Classification (NCBI taxonomy): domain Eukaryota; kingdom Metazoa; phylum Chordata; order Ceratodontiformes; family Protopteridae; genus Protopterus; species Protopterus annectens. The sequence goes on along the minus strand of NC_056748.1, from coordinate 343,535,140 downwards.
CTATGGAGAGGAACAGAAGCAATATTCATTAATTTGTTGACTTTCTTAATAGATCCTTTGAATTTTTAGAGTTTACTTATAAATTCAACAAAACTGGGATCAGTTATTTGGATATATATACTGAACATACCATCAATGTTTTTAAGTCTAAAATTTATAGAACAGCCACCTTTAGTGATTCCTACTTGGATTTTATCAGCTTCCATCCTTTAAGCTATAAGAAAAGTATTGTGAAGGGACAGTATATTAGGACAGCAAGGAATACTTCCCATAGAGTGGATTTAGAACTTGAATTGGAAAAGATGGCCAATATGTTCCTGGACAGGAGGTGTCCCCCTTCCCTGGTACATGAAATTAAACAGTATGTTCAGTCTGAATGGGGAAAAAATATAAACCACTTTTAGGCATTTGTCTGACAAAGAAAACTTGGTTGGAAAGAATACAGAGGAAACTAAGAATAAAAATTTTAAAAGGGCCATGGTTTTACAATATGATGGACAGGCAACTCGAGTTAGGGAAGTTATTAAAAACAACTGGAGAATTTTTAAAACCAACCCCACAGTTTTTCAAATTCTAGGGAACAAACCAGTTTTTACGTATATGACAGG
>NC_056748.1:343522032-343532032 GCF_019279795.1 Protopterus annectens | reverse complement strand
TGTGTGAAATCCAAAATCGATTACACGCTTGGTTAACCAGTTTATGTTAGTGTGAAAAAGAACAACTTCTAATATTTATTTTATTTAACATTTGTTTACCAGGAAAGTCCAACTTGGAATGAGCCAATTTTCAGTGGAGGCCCGTGCAGAAATGCTCCAGATGTATGTCTTTGTAACATGGGAGGAAACTGGAGCACCCAGAGAAAACCACACGAACACAGGGAGGACATGCAGACTCTGCACAGAAGGCACCTCAGCCAAGAATTGAACTGAAGTACCTCTTGCTGTGTGGTGACAACATTCACCGCTACACCACTGCGCTGCCATAATATACTAAATTGCTAATTTTTACAACTGTGTAGTATGGCTGACTTTGTGTTTTTTTATGGTACAGGTAAGTAGGAGTAAGCAGACGAATGGCTTGGGGTCTGAATGAATGATAGGATGAGTAACTTGGTATGGCTGGGGTGCTCTCCACAGCTTTAAACCAGGTTTCTGTGAATGCACAAATGTCAGCTTCTTTCTGGGTTAAGAATGCTTGTAATGAGTATAGTTTCATGTTTAGGCACCTAGCATTTAGCAGCATAACCTTTACTTTATGTTTTGATGAAATGTTCATGTTGGTAGATTTGGCCTCATGGCATTGCTTAAAAAAGGCACTATAGGGGAGACAAGAGCCTTTGCCAGAAGCCTGAAGCCCAAGAGAGACAGATGCAAGCCATCTCTGGCACTGGATCCCCTTTGAATGACACCAGAAACTAAGCCAGTTGTTAAACTAAATTATTTTCTGTTTGTATTGAGGCATCATTCTGGGTGACTTTAGAATGCTGCTTAAGGCTAGGGACATACCTGCCAGGGACACATACACAGCAAGCTCAATCATGTCTCTCTTTACGTAGTCCAGGGAGGTACATCTCAAGTCATTCCCTCCAATATGGACTATGACAGAGTCAGAACAGTACCTGTTGAGAGACTTGAGTGCATTGGTGATATGGTGGTTTCTGGCACCTGACAAACAACTAACGATTACTTTCTCCTTATCCAGCCTGGTGAAGGGCACATCTATGTGTCTCACAATAGAGTCTCCTATGACTAATATGTTGGGTTTATGTTTAGACCTTAGTGGCTGTGAGATACAAGTGTGTGGACTATGTGTGGTTTGTGGTGTGATGGGCAGTGGAGTTTGCGTGCATTTATGCCTTGAAGGTCTCTTTTGTTTGGGTATGCTTTTGTTGAGGGCCTCCGCATATGTGGGGGTGTGCTGTGTTGGTGTGGGTGGTGTTAGAGGTGTGGTGTTCGTGTTGCCAACCTTCTCAGTGTCAGATATACTGTTTTTTGGGGGAGAGAGCAATGACACTACGTGCTTAATGTATTTGCATCTCTCACAAATTGTGTTCTTAGTTGGTATTAGTAGAGGGTTGTCCATGTACATGAGGCAGTTGTTACACTGTCTCAGGATGCCCATATTAAATAGACTGGCAGGATTAAATGTAGGAAATTGCCCATCCATATTTGTCAGAAACTGAAAAAGCTAAGTGGCTAAAGGGAGGAAGGTCTACAAGTAGTACTACTAGGTGATAACACAAGTCCTACTAAGGGAAAACTTGTTGCTGAAATACCTCAAAAAGGGTTCAAATCTGTGCATCTGAAGCTCTGGATGCCCCAGACCTGTATCTAGACTATGCTACTCATTTTTAAGGTTAAGAACTCGGTAAGCATAAACTCATAATGAAGCACAGATTAATCACTTATAGACAAAAGAATAGAATTCGCAGTATGAAAAAATACAGTTAAACAGCAACACAATGCAGTTAAATAGTAATGAATTGCAGTAGATAGCTTGTTTTTATTTGTTTGTCTTTCGACTTTTCCCGGTTAGGGGTCGCCACAGCGGAATTCTGGTCCGCTAATGATTGGCAGTTGTCTTTTTTTTTTTTTTTGGTGTCAAGTTGCCAACCCGATGCCCAACCTTCAGCGAAGGCAACCCCATTCAACGCATGTCTTTCGAACACCCACTCAACCATGGGGAGGACATGCAGACTCCACACAGAAGGCACTCCCAACCCAAGCCGAGAATCGAATGGGAGAACCTCTTGCTGTGAGGCAACAATGCTTACCACTGCACCACCGTGGCTACAATGAAATATAATCAGTTGATTGCTTTGAAACAGTAGCTCACAAATCACAACAGTAACAGCAGAAATAAAGCAGTGATTCAGTAGAATATGTCATCAATTTAGTGAGGCTACCAACAAGCAGTAATAAATATGGCAAACTAAATGCATTTGAACTCTTAAGCACAAGCAGCAAAATGAAGTAGAGAGAGGTACAGTTTTTTTTTTTTGTTTGTTTTTGTTTTTTTTTTAAGTAGAAAGTGAAGAGGCAGAAGATAATGAGATAATTCAAGGTTCAGAAGCTAAAGGGGTGAGACTTTACTATGTTATCACTATAAACAGTAGAATGAGCTGATGTAATGTGACTGGGGGAGTATCCAGTATCATCTTTATACTAGAGGCAGGCAACTCAAAGCCACCAAGACTTAAGACCACCATAACAACTGTGCAGGTGGTTAGGACAAAAAAAAACAGTTGCACAGATTACACAGTAAAATAGAAGTGCAGAAAAAAGTTGAAAATAAGCACTTATCATTTTCCAATATCACAGCAGAGCAAATGGCAGGCCTCTCACTGCAGCTTTGAACAGCTTGAGCAAATAAGTACAACTGGTTTAAAACACTGGCTATTAAAGTCAGAGAAACAGAAACCAGCCCAATTATCCAATCAAAAATAATAGTGTTGCAGGAATGCTTTTAGCTAGATCAAACTAGATTGATTTTCTGCCACAAAGAAAACAGCTAGGCCTTTCCAGACAAAATATTTCACTACAAGCACAAAAGGTTACAAACAGTAACAGATATTCACCTCTAACAGACAAAAAAGGAGACTAAAAACAGTTGCACAGATTACACAGAAATACAGTAAAACAGAAGTGCAGAAAACAGTTGAAAATAAACACTTGTCTTTTTCCAGTATCACAGCAGAGCAAATGGCAAAAGGCCTCTCATTGCAGCTTTGAACAGCTTGAGCAAATAAGTGCATAAGATTCAAACAATTGATTCAAACCTCTATGTTCTCCATTGTTTTCACTATGTAGTAGTTACTTTGACTTGGAGATACAGATAAAATCAGATTAACTCTGGAAGGTATTAATTTGGACCCGCCAGGCCTTGCCATTGTTCGCATTCAGCCCCATTGCCAAAAAAGGTTGTACAGCCATAGTTTTTGTAATAGTCACATGGTGTGAATACAAACTGTTGTCATTGCAGGCTAGTATTGTAACAGTAACATCCCTGTAGCATTAAATTGCCACTTCTTTAAAATACTGATTTTCATGATAACACCTTATATATTAGAGTGTCCAACTTCTTTGGCTCAGGGAGGATCACTTCAATATGTAAATGTGATGGTGCAAATCCACTTAAAATATTTCCCAGTAATGCCACAGATGTGCAAATCCAGGTGAAATTTTACAAAACAAATGCTAATATTCAGAAGTGCCATGTCCATAATATATGCAAAAGACAAACAATGAAAAGCAATTTTCAAAGTAGAATGACATGTCAAATAAAATCGCAGTTAGTGAGGTATCTGGCATTGTTTGTGCACACAAATTGCTTATGACTACACTAGCTGTTGAAGTAATAATGCAAAGTTCACCTGCTGGATGTCCATCTGAGAGACCATATCTGGATTTTAATTTCTACAATCACCATTATAGAGAAGAGCTGCAAACAGCAGTCTGTGCTATCAAAAAGTATGGTACATTTCATAACCTTTGCTATCACATTTGGAGACACCTCTGCAAAAACATAGTATCATTAGAAATTCAGGATAGAGTTCTCTGTGAATGCTGTCTTCAAGTGACTGTTAATTTACAGCTGAATGAGTTCCAAAAGGATAAACCACAGACAGGTCTCCAAAATTCTCCATCTCTGTATGGTGTTTTTGCAAGTCCTCAGACCTATGTTTGCATTCTTTCATAAGCTTGACTACAGGCACAATACACTTGAATGTAAGGGGTGGGCCTTGGGAGATGAGACTGGATTATAGAAAGTTATTTTGGCAAATATGCCTTGATGCTAGTACTTTCCCTGGCCTAAATGAAAATATAAGCATAGCCCCAGTGCTTAAAATGAGGGCAGCAACGTTATGGATTTATCCCTGAAGACATTTAAGAAATGAAGTGGAAGTTTTTATATTTAATTCTAGACATACAATGCATTTGACCTATCTATTTTTTATTATTATTTTTTGATATATAATATGTTTTGGAAGTAAATGTTTTTAAGATATGGGGTTGATATGATTTTAATTAACAACATATATTTTTCAGTTTATTTTATATATTATTTAGATAATTTGTATTTTTGAATTAGACCACTTGATGGGACTATTGGCCATTATTCTTATTTTTTTATATTTCTCAGAAGCTTAGCAGGGATAACTGATGAAGTCCAACTTTCAAGTTTTACATTAAATCATTTTATTTTAAATGTTAATGTATACATATGGGGCAAGATGTAATTTGTACAGAATCAATTTTAATAGAATCTTTTAGGATATATATAAAACTGTTTATGGTATTTATGAAAGGGTATCATTAATAAGGTTTTTAATTAAATAATTGAATAATTATATAACTGAACAATTGTATTCACTGGTTAGGAAGTCAAGTTTTATGTACATAGTGTCATTTCAGTTGCTCTGGTGTCTGTTGAAGTCTAGTAACGAGAGACGAAAACGCAGAGTGTAGTGAGCATTCTTGTGAATAAAGGCTTGTGTTTTCTACACTGGTATTGTCATTGTCATTCTGCCTGCCGTGCCAGTTTTTGGATTATTTACTGTTTTTTGTTGGCAGTTTGTTACCTTGATTTGGTTTATTCAGAAGAAATTAAAGCACCATTAGTAGTTTTTGATGTGACGTTACTAACAAGAAACAAGAAGAAACCTTAACTTAACAGCTGAAGGTAATACACAAAACTTTCTGAGATGGAAAAACTTGGGATACCTGTTTCTGGCATACAAGGCATTTTCCCACCAAATACTGATGTATTTACTGCACATCAGTTAAGTCCAATGGCATCAGAAATACTCGATCTAAGAACCTAAACCTCTTCTGCAACATCAACACAATGGTTTGGAGGGGAAGCTGTATCTCTCAGAGGATACCACTGCTCTGGAATAGACTCCCCTTCCACATTAAACAAAGTTCATCTCTGTCCATATTAAAGTGCAACTTGGATCTATGGATGGGAAACAGAAAATTTATCCCAGGAGTGCCTCCCGTTTGAATAATGGACAGAAGTAGCACCTAAATGATTTATCACATGCACGGGTACCCTCAAATTATCTATGGCATGAACCCAGTTATCCTCATTAGGTTATAATATATAATTATCAACCATGGGATAGGTAAAGCCAATCTCTAGTCAAATGGGATAGGTTAATTAGAGCTCCAAAAGGGAAATTGACTAGGATTAAAATGACCCACATGGGCAGACAGCCTACTACTTACCTATAAACCTATTAACTTATAAATGAAATACTCACTTCTGAAAATGAGGCACTAGAAAATTGTTTATTAAACATCAGGCCATGTTCAATGTCTGAATGGATATTACTATTTATGCTTCAACAGATGCCAGCTACATGTTCTTTAAACCCAGGTCTTTTCTTTATAAAGTCTGTACAAATGCAGAAATATATTAAATAGAGTTCTGCCTGAAAATCAGTGCAAAGTAAAAGACATGCTGAACAGAAATCAGAAGAGACAGAAGTACTGCTATGATAGAAACTCCAGAAGGCTACTAGTTTTACAGACTGGAGAAAAATTAAGAATACAAAAACAAACAGAAATTTTGGAGCTTAACTCTATAAGGTTCCATATTGTTTATGGGGAAGATGGAAATTTGTATAGGGGGGATCACAAACAGTTGTAAAAGACGAGTTCAAAAAATCCAATGAAGAAAAGCAACTAGAATTTGATATTGTGATAACCAGGGTTTAAAGAAAGAAGCTTCTCTAGCTATGTCTCCAAGAAAAATTGTTGAGCTGTGATAATTGCCCTGAAAGGAAGATAACAAATCCAGAAAGAGTAACCCTATTAAGTACTCTGTATTTTGAATATAACTGAATAAACCAGCCAGACACATGGACATTTCACAAGCTGCTTGTGTTACTAAAGACTAGAAATTTGTCTTTATTCAACTGTCATTTGCATGCATATTGAAATATCTTGTTTGATATTAAAGCCCATCACATATTTAGTATAAAAGTAATGAGAATCTTTAAAGTGTTCAGTGTAATGTTTGCTACATCATAACCTGTCACACAGACACATTCCAGAAAAGGGATACGTAGCATAATGAGTTAATACATATAAAGTACCTAATTTCTCAAAAAAGGAAGTTGCATATCATGTGGTACACTTTCTAGAAGAATTCTGTGTTAAGAATGAGAGGATTTTTCTACCAGATAAGGAGGCAAAGGATTAAAATTTGGGCTTGCTTTCTTTTCAAGTCCTGGTCCCAGAAATCTCTGCATTTGCATGAAGATTCTACAATATTTTGAACAGTGCTTCAGGTTGGAGGAGGGATAATGTCTCATGAGTGCTGCTAACGTGAACTGATGATTTTAATTGTACAGGTTTTTTTTCCTGTGAAAACCATTTTTCCTGTGAAAACCATTCTTAGTATTTAAAGATACTCTCTTCAGATTTAATCTTGTTTTGGCTGTATGCCATCAAATCACATCACTATATTTTATCCTATCAGTATAAAACCTGATTTACAGATGATTCATAAGTTTTTTTAAATGTAATTTAGTTACTTTGTACAGTAAGATGTTAGAAATTAAATAAAAAGAATGAATATCATATACCAAAGAGAATATGTTGTTAAATGGCTTTTATGGCATAACCAGATAGATTTTTTTTAGGTCTATAATTTTAGGAGTTTTTTTTTTTTTTTTTAGTACTGAAGACATATTTTGCCCAGTAGCAGCACTTTTCTGGGTTGGGGGATACAGTCTGCAATATGGTATAAAAGTTGAAGAACACTTTCTTTTTGATTAGACTTCAGAATAATTATATTCTACTGGAAATGTGTAATGATAAATACAAGCTGTCTTAGAATAGCCTATTGGCACTTAATTTTGCATGTGATTTATTCAATTTAAAGTCTTAGACTGTTCTGATACTCATGCTCAAAACTAATATACTGAGGTCACTGCAGAATTTAGATACCATAGGTGGTCAGCTGGCTCTGCAGGCATGAAAGGACAAAGTCAAGGCTAATATCCAGGTACTCCCAGTTCAACTAAAGACACAAGTACCATCTGGAGATCTCAGAGAAGACAGAAAAGTGAAGATGTCGTGCCTGCCTGCCTCTTTTGGGGAAGAGGACTTTCATATGAGGCTAAGGAGTTCTCTCTGTGTCACTCGGTTGTTGACATATTTAGATAAACTTGAACATGATATCTGTATACATTAATATCATAAAAAAACAACAGTTAATATCTATTTACCTGCACTAAACAGAAGTCAAATATTAATACAGTTGAGTTTGCTATTGTGTAAGTTTTAAGATGAAATCTTTTAAAACATTGTACATAGCATGGTTTTACAATTTAAAACTCCAATTCCTGGTGCAGGATAAGTAATATACTGTGCAGCTCGAACAGGACAGGAAACTTTGGCGCCAAATTGGATATATAAACTGTGTTAGTGATGGACTGTTTTGGTTCTGAGGAAGTCTGTATATGAACAGATGAAAGCGCTTAACCAATGGATTTGTCTTTTTCAATAAAAGTTTCCTGTCCTGTTCGAGCTGCACCGTATATTATTTATCCTGCACTAGGAATTGGCGTTTTGGTTTTACAATTATCGATGAAAATATGAACAAGCAATATTTGATGCCTACAAGTATCGGTGGATGGCGCAGTGGTGTACCGGTTAGTGCTGTCACCTTGCAGCAAGAGGTTCCCCAGTTCGATTCTCGACTGGGGCACCTTCTGTGTGAAGTCTGTATGTCTTGCCTGTATTCATGTGGGGTTCCTCCATGTGCTCCAGTTTCCTCCCACATTCCAAATACATGCAGTATGTGGATTGGACACTCTAAATAGGCCCTAGGTGTGACTGTGTGCATGCGAGTGTGTGATGCACCCTCTGAGAAGGGTTGGGCATCAAGCTAGCAATCCGATCCCATAAAACCCATACCTGCTACGGAAACAATGAGTGCTGAAGGGCTCTCGTCTCATTTCCTGATGTGCTGAATGCATAGGAGTGAATCAATAATCAAGGATCAAGAGGCGTCAATAGGAGCTAATTGCAAATCCACCTAGAGGCATCACTCGGATTCTTCTTCTTCTTCTTTCGGCTGCTCCCGTTAGGGGTCGCCACAGCAGATCAACTGTTTCCCTTTTTTTCCTGTCCTCTGCATCAAGAAAGAGTTGAAGACAATGCAATCTCAAAGCTAATATACCCTGAGATGGACAGGTGTGAGGAGTATATGGGTGGCTTACCTCCTGCTAAAATACTTTTCCATTGTCTTTTAGTACAAATTTGATAATGGGAAGTTTGAATAATATATCATCAACCGAGTAGGAATGTATGCAAGTTACAATGATTGCTCTTCACACATGCACACACACACACACACACACACACACACACACACACACACACACACACACACACAAACACAAACGCACACACACACACATACATACATATATATATATATATATATATATATATATATATATCGGTTTACTGCGGTGGTGGTGCTGCAGCAGCATTTTCGCCTCACAGTAAGACGTTGTTCTGTACGATTCTCAGCTAGAGCATCTTCTGTGTGGAGACATGCATGAATGGGCGTACCTTCATTGAAGGTTGTGTGTCAGGGCTGGCAACTCGGCATGTAAGAATCTACTGCCAATCATTAGCGGACTGGAGTTCCACTGTGGCGACCCCTAACCGGGAAAAGCCAAAAGACACAACATGGTGTGTGCAAACTCATGGTCTGAAAGGTTCAGTTAATCGAATCCTGGTTCTCATATGGTCGAATTGCATGGTGCACTTGACCATAGGAGAATCGATGTACTGACATTGTGAACTGAGGTCGCGCTGCAGTGAGGAACAGGGAATTAGCCCATTTCTTCACTGTAGTGCAATCTCGCAGTTAGTATATTTAATATGCAGGGGATGTGGGGGGCACAGCCCCCCTGCAAAATACTGGATTTAACATACTGTTGAATGTTTAGTTCAACGGAACGTTAATATGAATAGCAGAAGGTGACTGACATCACTTTCTGCTATGTCGAAAACATCAAACGATGTTTTCATGTTTGCATTTGTTTACTATGCGAAGTTTCCAATCCGGCATTTAGGTTCAAAGTTCTTAATGTTCAAAATTTCCATAGTAAACCATATATATCACATATATGAGTATACTTAAAATAATATAAACTCAAAAATATCTAAATACAAAATAGCAACAAAAAATTTCAAAACTCAAAAATATCTGAACACAAAAAAAAAAAATTGACAAAATCTAACCATGTCCAAAACCAACATTTTTTGCAATGGGGCAATACCCCCATACCCCCATATGGGGGGAGGGGTTGCACGATACCCAATTCCTAATTAGATATACCAGCTTTGATGTTGCACAATAGTGGTGAAAGGGCATAAACCCTTCCCTAATATAACTTCAATTTTGTCGATATTTTGTGTTTAGATAATTTTTAGTTTAGATTATTTCATGTAAACCTAACTATCTATCTACCTATACAACATTCAGTCTTCTTGGGTACACACCTGCCATCAATTAAATAGACTCTGATTAACACCAAATAAAGTTCAGCTGTCCTAGTAGGATTTTTCTGACATTTACTCAGTTGCCTGCTACAGCAAAAGCCATGGTTCACAGAGAGCTTACAAA